>NC_092202.1:795000-940000 GCF_043641665.1 Enoplosus armatus | reverse complement strand
ACTTATCAAAACATTTTGTTTCCATGATGTGTTTATGTGCAGCAACATTCAGTACATTTAATCATGTACTGTACTTGTGCCTCCTCACAGAGTCAACAAAACAACCATCATTGAATAGTCATAAATGATATAAAGTTATTTTGTCCTTTCCGTTCTGTGTCTCTCACCTCCTGGTTGTGGCTGGAGGTCAGCTCCAGTTTCTCCTTCTCCAGCTGATGGACTCTCCACCTCAGCCTCCCCGACTGCTCGCCCTCTTCACCTCCCTCTGACGCCGCCCTCCTGCCTCTCACCTCCGTCCTCCGTCCTCCATCTCCTCGGCTCCTGTCCCTCCCTCCTCCTCCTCCTCTCTCTCGCTCTTTGTCTTCCTCCTCTTCACTTTCTGCTCTTCTTCCTCTGTCTCTCTGTTGCCTGCTGGTGATGATCTCCTTCAACCTGAAAAGGAATATGCGTCTTTTCTTAACTAAACTCGGTACAACTGAGCTTTAAAAACATAACCAGTGAGCTGGAGATTTTGTGGGTGGATCTTGAAGATGGACATGACAGAAAAGACGTACATACCTTTCACCTCATATAAATATTGGTTGGAAAATAATATTTCAGTGTTCAACAGCCGTTGTTTGGTTTATACACGGCCACATTAAACATACTTAAATGATGGTTTTAAAAAAGGTACATGTTGCAGCAGTAGCAATAGTAGTAGAATTCCCCACCTTGGTGTCTCCTCCTCGGAGCTCCTGGCAGAGCTGACCGCGGCTCTCGGTTGGGTCCCCCGCGGCTCTGCTCGGTCATGCCCGCTCTCCCCGCGCCTGTCCCGGCCAGGCCGTCTCCTCCGCTCCGCTGGTTCGGTCTGCATGGCTCCGCTGCTGGTCTGACTTTAGTAACCCTGAAGATATATTTCAAATCTACATTATTACGGACATACACGTTTTTGCTCATTAGCTCTTTAAGGCGACTTTTATTTTCTTAGCTAACTGCATCTTATATTGAAACATTTTCCCGACAGTCTGAAGCCATTTGATATATATTATATATTTGAATATTTATTTCACGTGACAAACGGCAGAGACCCTGGAGATTGTTTGGGTACCAGGGGAGGCTGGTTGCTTGGCTGCTGATGTTGCCTTGCCAGCAGACGCACTCAGCCCCTCACATGAAGCGAAAGCGATCTCCATTTACAAATCTATCTAGTAAGTACTCACCATAATTTCGTCCGAGTTATACACATTTTATAACAAGAGCTAAGACTATTTACCAATCAATCAGATCAACTTTCCAATTCGGCAAACGTTATAAATACCAAGGATCGCTGATTTCCACATAATTTCAATTCATATAATTTACTATCTTTGTTGAACCAAGTGCAGGGCGGCATTCAGTAAATGTTAACAATTTACAGCTGATTTCCCTCCTGTTAAGAGCTGCTCGGTGGATCTACTATGTGCCGAATTTAACAGAAAGCCGTTTCAATTCGCTGAACGTTTTAAGTATTTGTATGTCATGTCCTCAGTTTTGTCAGTCAACAAGGCAATATCAAATTCCAACACTTCGTGAATGGAATTATTTTCCCATTCCGAATCCGACCCGAACAAAGCCCGTTTCACGGTGTAATTCAACATTAACGCCTTTGTTTGCTCCGAACCAACGTTAACCAGCACGGGACTGCTCGCGTGACAACATTAAAAGGAGAACTTGTGAATAGCTTGTCGTAAACTTTTATAAACACTCACAGCAACACTGATCCAGGAGCCGTTTGAATCTGACGCCATCTTTAGCGTCCATGTGTCATTTCCGCATTAACTCTCGATTGGCTGGATAACCGGCCAATGGTGAGCGCCCATTTTGCTACGTCATCTTTGGTTACGTTCATACACTGTCCTGGAAAGCACAGTAGAGGGCAGTATGACGTGTTTCCACCGGTAACGCTGCCATTATTCAGCGTAGAAGAAGAGAAGAAGCAAACAACATGGCAGCGTCCGTAGAACACGTTGAGATCGCATCCACAGTGACAGATCCTCCAGAAATAGTCAAAACAGAGGCTCCACAAACCACCAGAGACACAGACACCTCAGACTCAGAACAGGCAGGTCAGGACCCAGACCCGAATGAGAACGAAGACGAGGACGAAGGCGAGCCGCCTGGGCCGAAGATCCGAGACACCCCGGAGGACATCCGTCTGGAGGCGATCGCCAACACAGTGGCGCTCCATCCGAGCAGGGACATCCTGGTGTGCGGGGACGTGGACGGGGATGTGTATGCCTTCTCCTACTCGTGTACGGAGGGGGAGAACCGGGAGCTGTGGTCGTCCGGACACCACATGAAGTCATGCCGCCAGGTGCGCTTCTCCGCGGACGGACTGAAGCTCTACAGCGTCTCCCGGGACAAGGCCATCCACCTGCTGGACGCGGAGCGGGGACAGCTGGTCACCAGGATCCGCGGGGCGCACGGGGCTCCTATCAACAGTCTGCTGCTGGTGGATGAAAACATACTGGCGACCGGAGACGACGGGGGCACCCTGAAGGTCCGGACGAGTATTCCTTATTTTAAAACTGTGTCCAAGCTGTTTTAACGAGGTTTATCTCGACAAAACGTCCAGCAGCTGATGGTTGCTGGTCCAAGATCTGACTTGACAGGGCGCGCTGGTCTAAAGCGCCATGCTGATGTTTAAATGGTCTGAGATGTTAAGGGCTAAGATAGTCTGTAAATGGTCTAAAATGGTCTCTTGGTGGTCTAATCTGGTCTTCCAACGGTCCAAGATGGACTTTTAATGGTCCAAGTTTCTTCGTGGTGTAAAATGGACTTTGATGGTATGAAACAGGCTTTAGTGGTCCAGATGTTCAAAAAAAACAATGATGAAACTTTGATATGATCATATCATCAGTTCCACTAAAGTTAGTCCAGGTCTACCTCTGGTGGTCTGTGGATGGTTGAGGTGGTCTTTCATGCTGAAAGGATTTGAAATGTTCCATCCTCAAGCTGTAACTTAATTTCCGTTGTTCTGTCTTTCTGAAGGTGTGGGACATGAGGAAGGGGACGGCCATCATGGATCTGAAACACCACGAGGATTACATCAGTGACATCACTGTGGACCAGGCCAAGAGGATCCTACTCACTACCAGGTAATAAGATTTATAATGTTATATAATAATGTTTATTGTGATTATCAGGTCATTACCAGTAATTTGGTTTGATATAATACAACAGTGGTGATGGTACCATGGGCGTCTTCAACATCAAGAGGCGGAGGTTCGAGCTGCTGTCGGAGTACCAGAGCGGCGATCTGACCTCTGTGGTGCTGATGAAGCGGGGCAGGAAGGTGGTTTGCGGCTCCAGCGAGGGGACCATCTACATCTTCAACTGGAACGGCTTTGGAGCCACCAGCGATCGCTTCGCCATCAAGGCAGAGTCGGTGGAGTGCATCGTCCCCGTCACAGACAACATCATGTGCACGGCCTCCATGGACGGGTACATTCGGTGAGTTGGCTTAACGTTGCGATTGCCGGCTGTTTTTGAAAGTGTGTCTCAGGGGT
Organism: Enoplosus armatus; assembly: GCF_043641665.1. NCBI lineage: Eukaryota > Metazoa > Chordata > Actinopteri > Centrarchiformes > Enoplosidae > Enoplosus > Enoplosus armatus. Next base: position 936,473 of record NC_092202.1, on the reverse strand, counting down.
CCATCGGTCGCACTTTGGAATTTACTTTTGTCGCCTGTTAATTTGATGCTCAGTGTTTCTCACCACATGGCAGGTTACTAACGTGTTATAACGTGATAGTAAAGTTCTGTCTGTCCTTCATCAGAGCCATCAACCTCCTTCCCAACCGGGTCATCGGCTGCATCGGCCAGCATGTCGGCGAACCCATCGAAGAGCTCGCCAAGTCCTGGGACTCCCGCTTCCTGGCCAGCAGCGCCCACGACCAGCTCATCAAGTTCTGGGACATTTCCAGTTTGCCCAACACGACCGTCAACGAATACCGCAAGAGGAAGAAGAAAGACGGCCGAATGAAGTCTCTCACCAAGAAAGCCCACGGAGACAACGACTTCTTCTCAGGACTTGTAGAGGAAACGGAAAAGAAGGAAGAAGAGGAGGAGGAGGAAGAGGAGGAGGAGGAGGACAGCGACAGTGGCAGCGATTGAACTGCTTTTCGCAGTTGCATTTGGTTTGAAATGTGTCGTCACTGCACCTTCAGACGGTTTAGTCCTACATAAGTGAGTAGACGTGTCTGCTGTTTGTTCATCTGAAGTGCCTCACAATGTCTGGAGTGTGTACACCAGCGTGATGGGACTGACCCTCTGATCCCGGCAGTTTCTGATATACGACTTTGACCGAGAAACAAACCACCATTTGTGATTCTGCTGACAAGATTTATTTCTTCACACAAATGTGTGGTGGGATGAACAGTGAATGTCCCAGAGGAGTACACACTCTTTCCTTCAGACACTAAGATAATAACTATGTACTGGTAGGGCTGGGTATCAAACCTAAACACTTGATTGGCACAGACCACATGTATCACAAACTGGCATGAGTTCTTGTACAAGTTGTTGTACGGCTGCTTGTATTTTGAGAACTTTTTTGTTAAAGGTAAAGTTTTGTTTTGGTATCCTATGCTAACAGGCAGAGAGAAGGATGTCTGCTGGCTACATTTGTGAAAGAATTTATTTGTATTAACATTAAAATAGTTTTTTTAATATGTGCCACTTGTTTGAATTAATTCAACACATCATAGTTCCTAAAATGTAAAAAGGGGTAAAGAAATGTGTTTTAGTTTAAGTCACGTCTTTTCAAAACATCCAATGACTTCTATTAATTTTCATTTAAATCAACTTGACTTCAGATGTTAAGATGTTTTTGTCTTGATGTTTTACACTTTGCCTGGTTTACACTCTGGTCCTGAAGAAACATTCATTATTTAACTTTGTATTTATTAGTTAAAAACGTACATTAAATGTACGTATGTATGTGGTTCATATAGCTGCTGGAATAGTAAGCGAATTTATAAATCAATAAACTCTTTATTATGACTGGAAACATATTTGGCAGTAAATTAAATGAAGTATTGTTGATTTCATCCAGAACACTGTTTTTATATTTTGTGACAGCCGTACTTGAGGTGGGATAGTGGGAGGTTGTACGTTTTTACGCCATGTTCAGCATGGAGGTTAGTGAGGAAGATGAGTGGCGGGATGCGGGAAGACGGAGTGAGAGGGAGTGAGAGGGAGTGAGAGAGAGTGAGAGAGAGTGAGAGGGAGTGAGAGGGAGTGAGAGGGAGTAGAGCTCTGAAGACAAGTAGCCGTGAGAGGAGGAACAAGGACAGACACTGTAGGAGTTAACTAACTCCACAAGATGGCGGTAATGCAACGTCAAGGATGTTAGCTGCCGTTAAACCTCAAAGAAGAAGAAGAGGTGGCGCGCTCATTGGTACGATCCAACAGCAGGCGGGAAAACGCTGGAAGTCACGTGACACAACCTTATATGTCAACATGGCGTCGGGCAGGAAAGCGTAGCTTAGTAACAAGAAGCCTCCTGTTGCACCGAGGGAGCCCCGAGACGTTTATCTACGTTTTCAGAAGAGTGCCGTGCGGTTTTCGGTAAGAGTGCGTGCTGCTGTCGTCGTTACACAGTTAATAAAACCAACGCAGAACTCAGGTTTCAATCCTCCACTTAGAGCTGGCGACAAGCTAGCTAAGGTTAGCTTCAATGCTAGCATGCCTGTATTTGTAAACAATGAGTGAACGTGCTGCTGAAAACGAAACTATTGAGTTTGTGAACAGTAACAGTGAACAGTGAAGTGAACATTCAAACACTCTTTCTATTAACAGTAAAGTTCCTGATGTCACTCAAGTAGAAGTACAGTCTTGGGTTCACTCGATATTCGCTATCACAGTTGTGTTTGAACTGGTTGTAACAGACTAAACTCACCTGCTGGACTTGATTGGTGTAAGATGTAAACGCACATATAGATGAAGTTAGACAGCAGTTATTCAGTTCAGAGTGAAATTATTAATCAAGACCATGATCCACGACCTGAGCTAGCTCACCAGGGTTTGCTCTCTTCCTGTCATTCATTCTTCTTCTGATGATCCGTTAGTTCTTCACGTAGAGGTGTTTTTGTTTTGGGTGTCTTTGTTGGCCAGGACAGCAGTGAGGTTCAAGACAGGCTGGACAGATTTTGAAGTTGGTTAATCCATCCATTGTCTGCAGATTATCCAGGTCCCGGTTGTGTTTAATGATTAATTAATGATATCATTAGGAAGTGTCGTTATACACCACTGGCAAGTACTGACATAAATTTGATATAAATGTCAATAAATTCATGCACTTAGTAATTAACTCTGGTTCTTTTCATTAAGACCACTGTGGTTAACTGATCACTTCATAACCAACCCAATAAATGATATGAATGAGCCAATGTTTAGTCTCTGTAGACGTCTGTGTTCTCTGCCGGTCTTCAGCTGCCTCCCGTTCTGTGATCGAGCGCTGGAGCAGCAGGATGCCCGGGAAAAACGGTGACCACTTCAAACCAGGAGACTTGGTGTTCGCCAAGATGAAGGGCTTCCCTCACTGGCCCGCCAGGGTACGCACGCACACACACACACACACACACACACACTGTAAATAACTGGACACGGTTGTACATGTCTGTGCTGTGATAGTTAATGTTCTTCTGTGTGTGTTCAGATCTGTAAGTCAGAGGATGGATACAAGAAGCGAGTCCCGGTCTACTTTTTCGGGACCCATCAGATGTACGTACACGTATCAGTGACGTCACTTCCCTGATAACGTATCGACAGCACTGGTTGAACTGTGATTGATTTCTCCTCCTTCCTCAGAGGTCACCTCCCTCCAGAGAACATCGTTCCTTACGTCGGTAACAAGATGAAGTACGGCAGCGGCGTCCGCATCAAAGGCTTCACTGAGGGCATGTGGGAGATCCAGAACACACCTGGAGTCGGGAGTAAACTCAAAGTCAGCGTCTCTCACTCTCTCTGATGTTTCAGTCGTCATGGTCGAAAGTCGCTGTGACACTCATTATATATACAGGATGTCACCGAACAGTTCATTCAAAGTAAAATAGAAGATCAAAATCATCTAAAATGGAATAAAACAGATTCAAGAGTAGAATAAAAATGACAGTGTCGCTCCAGTGCAGTGCAAGATATGAATAAAAAGTCTCAAGTTTGATTCAAAAGAACTGAGAGTTGGAGCACATCTGATAAAAACTGAACGCTGCCTCTCCAGGTTTAGTATGGACTCTGGGGACAGCAACCAGACCTGATCCCAGACCAGCTGAGAGGTCTGGACGCTTCAGTAGTACAGTAGTATTTTAAACTGAAAACCCAAAGATATGTTTTCAAATGAATAGTTAATCAATCATGTTCAATTAGTGATCATATTTTTGGTTCTAAAGGACCCTCTCTGTTCTGTTGTCCCCTCAGGCACCAGCACAACAAACTACGCCTGCTAAACCGACTTCCACCAGTAAAACTACAAATGACCAACTTAAAAGTACCCCCACCAAATCAACTCCCAGTAAATCTGCCCCTTCGAAGCCCGACAGTAAACCAGCTGCTGGCAGAAGTACTCCAAGCAAAGTTACAAGTAAAAAGGAAACTTCTGCTGTGGCTGAAACTCCTACAAGAGCTTCGTTAAGATCTGCTCCAGAGTCCAAACAGACTTCTGAACAGGCTTCGACTTCAAAAGATGTCACTGCTGCCGAGACTGCTGCGACTACAAGAAGCAGGAAGGCAGCTGCTAGTAGCGGCCCACCTGCAGGAGGGAAAAGTGAAAATACTACGAATAGCGCTTCTGCAGAGAGTAAGAAGGAGGTAAGAGGGAGTTTGGGATGTACGGAGAGAGAAATGAAACCTGTTAGATTCACGTGTCTCTGCCGGTTTTTATGTGCATTTTCAATTTATATTTAAAGAAACAATCAAGGTCCACTTCCTCTCCTTCTCCGATGCTAATTCTTAATTTTTCCTCTTTGTTGGTTTTCTTGCCTCCTCAGAAAGCAGCAAAACCCAGAACTCCCTCCAAAGTCTCCGTGAGTGAAACCACTCCTAACAAACCTGCTGAGAAACAGACTAATGCAGACGCTAAAGACTGTAAACCTGCTGCTGAAACAACAACAAGTAAAGTTACGACTGAGAAGAAAAGTCCAAGCACCATCGAAGCCCCAACAAAGGCAACAGACTCCAAACCAGCTTCTGACATGGTTGAAAAATCATTAAAGACTACTGATACTGAAGAGGCTGCGGCTACAAGTCCTGCTACTACCAGGAGCAGAACTGCAGAGTCCAAGGTAATGAAGGACTAACCCTAACCCTAACCCTAACCCCTAACCCTAACTCCCGTTAGCGACTGAGCTAACGAGCTTACTGACCGTTAACGTCAGTCTTTGAATACATTTTGATGTTTTCTGTTTTATGTCAGGTCGATGCTGAGCATCACAAGAAGAAGACACCTGCTAGTCCTGCTGTGACCCCTCCAGGTAACTACACACACACACACACACACACACTGCTAATAATCAATTATATTTAGGATCAATTCTATTAAAGTGCACCAACTGAGGTTTGAGTATTTAAACCTTTTTCCCAACAGTCAGCACGAAACTGAAGACCACAGAACCAAAATCTGCTCCGACACAAATGTCCAAGAACGACAGAGGACAGAAAGAGGAGGAGGAGGAGACGGGGGAAGAAAAGGAAGAAAATAATTCATCAGAGAGTCGAGGAGTCAAAAGGAAGAGAGAAGAGAAGGATGAAGACAAAGAGGTGCAGAAGGAAACCAATCAGGACGGCAGTGATGGAAAGACAGAAGTGACGATGAAAGAGAAGACGACATCAGAGAGCCAAGGGACGAAAAGAAAAAAAGAGGAAGAAGAGAAACCAAAGAAAACAAAGCAAGATGAAGCTGTAGAAGGAAAGAAAGAAGTGATGACAAAAGAGGAAACAGAAGAAAAGAAGTCAGCAGAGAGCCAAGGGATGAAGACGAGGAGAGCAGAGAAAGAGGAACAGAAGGAGGAGGAGAAGAAAACAGACAGCGACGGAAAGAAAGAGGAGAAGACGAGGAGAGAGACGAGGTCCGAGAGCGAAGGAAGAAAAAGAACGAGAGAAAAGGATGCTACTGAAGGAAATAAAGAAGTGATGACGAACAGAGAGGAGAGCCGAGGAATGAAGAGGAAGAGGGAAGAGAAGGAGGTGCACGAGAAAACAATACAGCATGAAGAAGGAGAGAAAGAAGAGATGAAGAAGAAGAAGGTGACAGAGGAGGAGAACACTGGAGGGAGTGAAGGGACGAAGACGAAGAGAGCGGAGAAAGAAGAACAGAAGAAGAAGAAAACAAAGGATGCTGGCAAGGAAGGAAAGTGTGAAGAGACAATCAAAGAGACGATGACAGAGGAAGAGGAGGAGAGAGAAGGCAGCTCTGTGGACGAGGAGGTAAAGCTTCACTTTTCTCTTCCCCTCAGTTTCTAGAAAAGTTCCTTCAGCTCTTCTTTCATTTGATTTGAAACACGACAAAGTAAAATGTAGAGACGGCAGCCCAAATGACGTCTTCAGGTGTCCTGTTTTCAGTCCCAGAGACGCTCAGTTTACAGTGATGAGTGAGAATGACGGCGGGCAGAATGTGACTTCCATAAAGTAAAAAAAGAAGGTTCAAAGCGAAGCAGCAGACGTCGAGAGCTCCTGCTTATGTCATCAGATCTGTGAGGTTTCACAGCAGTGATAACGAGGTGCTGCCTGCCTCTGGGACGAGAGTGATCCAATCGGATCGGCTCGCTGGAGGCTCCTCTGACTGGTCAGACAACATGGAAACATCAATTCAGAATCGTAGAGGGGAAAACGAGTAAACTGACCTCAGTGTGTCCCACAGTCGACTAATTAACAGACAGAATGAGATTATTTCTTGGTCGCACTTTGACAAAGCGTCCACTGATTGTCCTGAGAGGAGACATTCTTGTAAAATGTCTGCTAATTGTAATGAATGGGACGAAACATGTGAAATAAGATAGAATATAATAACAACATTGATAAAACGTCTTACTTCCTCTGTTGGATTTTAATGTTGTTTTCCTGTGCAGCGACAGCGCCGGCTGGCGGCCAAGAGGGAGAGTTTGTTGAAATCTCTGAGAGGTCTGCTGAAGGCCGGCAGAGGAGGGAAGAGGAGGGAGGCGATGAAGAGTTCCCAGTAAGAAACTCACTCACACACACATTTGAATCAGTCGTTAAAGGAAGCGTTAAATGTTTTATTTTCAAAACTTTTCAGGAAAAGCCGGGATGGAGCAAAGAAGAAGGTCGAGATTAAAAAGACAGCAGACAAGAAGCGCGTCAAAGAATCAACCGTCTCCAAGGTGACCGCCAAGAAATCAGGCACCAGAGCCTTCACCAGTAAGACGGTCCTCAGCAAGAAAGTGACAGACAAAAACAACTCCAAGCTGGTCAAACAGAAAGAAAGTGCTAAAAAAGAAGAAAAGGGTGAGGTGAACGTGTTGAGCCAAAAGAAGAAAAGAGAGGTAAAGAAGGATGAACAGAAGACTGACAGAGCCACGACTAAAACTGCAGATGACGTGAAGACAAAAGAAAAGGAAGACAAGATGAACACTGAGGGAAAGAAAGACTCAGACGTGAAAGAGAAGGGAGAGGACACGTGGAGCAATGAGACAAAGCAAGGCGAGGAAAAGAAGGACAGGAGAAAAATTATCGGAAAGATTGTGAAAGCAACGGCTGGACAGGGATCGAGGGTTCAGGTAAAGACCATAATGGGAGGAATGACGGCAGCGGAGGAGAAGAAGAAGAAGGACAAAGAGGAGAAGACGAGCAGAGAAGAAAAGGCGGAAAGCAACAAGGTGGAAGCCAAGAAAAGGGGTTCAGGAAAGATGAAGGAGACGGAGAAGAGAGGGAGCGCTGAAGAGAAGAAATCTGAAGATAGAAAGACGGAAAAATGTGCAGAGGTAGAGAAGAAGTCTGAGGACAAAAAGGACAAGAATGTTATGGAGGTAGAGACGGACCAAAAGGGACAGGGGGAAGAGGAGAAACAAAAGAAAAGCAGCGAAGATGAGACGCTGAAAAACAATCAAGAGGAGCAAGAGAAGAAGAACGAAATGGAGGTGGAAAAAATGACGACAAGAGAACAGAAGAAGAGAGAGGAGAAGAGTGAAGAACCTGACAGGGAATCACAGGAGAGGAAGGACGACAAAACCACGGCAGAACAAACAAAGAACGCAGAAGAAGAAGTGGAAGAAGCACACGTGGAGCAGACGAGCGCTGAAGAAGAAAGTAAAACGAAGAGCGATTCGTCAGGAGGGAAGATGAAGCCGGTGCAGCAGCAGAAGAAGAGTTCCACCATGACGCTGACGGACTCGACTCTGCACAGGATCCACGGAGACATCAGGATTTCCTTGAAGACTGACAGCCCTGTAAGACACGCGTTTACATATTATTATTATTATTATTATTATACAGATTTCCATATTAATATATTAAAGCTGCATTCATCAATATTTTCATATTAATGAATTGACTGTAATGTTATTACAGACAGTGAAGTAACCAGACACTCGACTGTCCCGCTGTTATTACAGACAGTGAACTAACCACAGACACTCGACTGTCCCGCTGTTATTACAGACAGTGAACTAACCAGACACTCGACTGTCCCGCTGTAATTACAGACAGTGAACTAACCACAGACAGTCGTCTTTCCTCCTGTTATTACAGACAGTGAACTAACCACAGACACTCGACTTTCCTTCTGTCATTACAGACTATGAACTAACCACAGACAGTCGTCTTTCCTCCTGTTATTACAGACAGTGAACTAACCACAGACAGTCGTCTTTCCTCCTTTTATTACAGACAGTGAACTAACCACAGACAGTCGGTCTTTCCTCCTGTTATTACAGACAGTGAACTAACCACAGACAGTCGTCTTTCCTCCTTTTATTACAGACAGTGAACTAACCACAGACAGTCGTCTTTCCTCCTGTTATTACAGACAGTGAACTAACCACAGACAGTCGTCTTTCCTCCTTTTATTACAGACAGTGAACTAACCACAGACAGTCGACTTTCCTTCTGTCATTACAGACAGTGAACTAACCACAGACACTCGACTTTCCTCCTTTTATTACAGACAGTGAACTAACCACAGACAGTCGTCTTTCCTCCTGTTATTACAGACAGTGAACTAACCAGACACTCGACGTTCCTTCTGTCATTACAGGCAGTGAACTAACCACAGACACTCGACTGTCCCGCTGTAATTACAGACAGTGAACTAACCACAGACAGTCGTCTTTCCTCCTGTTATTACAGACAGTGAACTAACCACAGACACTCGCCTTTCCTCCTGTTATTACAGACAGTGAACTAACCACAGACACTCGACTTTCCTCCTGTTATTACAGACAGTGAACTAACCACAGACACTCGTCTTTCCTCCTGTTATTACAGACAGTGAACTAACCACAGACACTCATTGTGCTTCTGCTTGGTGTGGAGTTCAACTGCCCCCTAGTGGCCAAACCCATAGGTTCAGCTTTAAATGTATATCTGAAGCCCGTGCTTACTGAACCTGTCGGAGCCACATTTAAATTGCTGAAACCTGATTCATCGATGCGATCCAAAGTGACAGTGACGTCCCTTTCTGTCTTCCAGGACATCAGTAAGTGTCTGATGGCGTTGGAGCAGCTCAGTATGGTCTATGTGACGTGTAAACATGTCCGGAGACACAGTGAGCTCGTCTCCACTCTGAGGAAGGTACGCAGTAGAGATTAAAATAGAAAAGATCTCCCAGTGTGATAAATCATATATGGTGAGGTGTGTGTGTATATATAGTGTGTGTGTTGTTTCATGTTTGTTATGTGTGTAGCTGCGGTACTATAGAGCGAACCAGGCCATCATGGACAAGGCCTCCATGCTCTACAACCGCTTCAAAAACGCCTTCCTGGTGGGGGAGGGGGAGGAGGTGGTGAGCGCCGCCTTCCTGCGCTCTCTGCTGGAGGAGAAGGAGAGGGAGGAGGCTCAGCGGGTGGAGCGCTGCAGGGAGAGGCTGACGAGGGAGGAGCTGCTGCAGGAGGTGAAGAGGCGCATGGGCCAGGTGAAGGGGAGGAGGAGGACTGATGGCGGAGCAGGAGGGGAGGAGGAGGAGGAGGAGGAGGAGGAGGTACAGAAAGAAGAAGGTAAATGAGTAAGAATTACTGTTGTAAGTGAATGCAGTAATAAAATTCAGTAAATAATTCTGCAAAAACTTAATTGATTTACTAATTAATTAGTAACAATTTGACAAAATAGCCCCCACTCAAGGTTCACTTACGAGCTTTTTCCATAACAGACATCATCTGCTGATAAAGATTCGGTTGAAATCTCCAGAAAAAGCTCGTAAGTGGACCTTGAGTTAAAATGATTGACCGTTTCCAAAGCCAAGAATGTACTTACACCACGACTATATAATAATAAATAAATAACAAGTTATACATAACAATAATCATCTACCTGTACATATTATGTAATAAATTAAGTCTTTGTAAATTATTTATTATTACTAACGCATTAAAAATATTATGATTTATTTCAAAAGTACAGAAAATCTATTTTATTATTAATTACAAAATGAAGTTTTGCGTTCATTATTATTATTATTTATTAAATATATCGATCATGATTATTGTTTATTACTGGTATTAATTATTATTTGTGGCCCAAATGTTTTTATTTTACTTCTTAAATATATACGAAATATTTATTTGGATGTATTTGTAGTGTTCATTTATAAAATATTGATAATGATTGTTCATTAAAAATGAAAATGAGGATGTATCATAAAAGAAAATATATTTCTCTAGATGTTGAATTAGCAGAATAATACATTTTGCCTTCATTATTATTCTAATATTAAATTGTATATTGACAGTGAGTTTATTATTAAATTGTAATTAATGATTATTTTTTTTAGAGGTATATAGATTGAAGATATAGTAATATGATACAGATAATGTTGTTGTTGTTTATTTGTTGATTGTTTGTGTTGTTTGTCCCCCACAGCTCCAGTGGACTGTCCCTGAAGGTTCAGTGTTCCTGAAGCAGCCCGGACTGAACCAACTGTAATCTGAGGGGTGTCGACCTGAAACACCCCCCCACCCACCCGGACAATGAGAACTTCCACAACCATTTACCTCACACACACACACACACACACACACACACACACCAGTGTTTATTACCTGTACAGCTCAAATAATTTATTTCCTGTTCTAAATGAAAGGGTGGAGTTCTGTGTGAGTGTTTGGGTGGATTGTCACACCTGAGCAGGTACGGTATGTTTGGATGGTGATGTCGGTGTTGTTCATTGTGACGTATTGTAACGCCTATTAACATTAGTGCATTTCAACAGTTAATACTGACTTTACCAGAACAGTGTTTGTCTCTTTTCCACTCACTTGCCTTAAGCTGAGCATTAACCCCGTTACCTTTTCAACCTTCACTCTTACCTGTCTTTTTAAGCTACACTAACCTTAACTACTAACTAACTAACCTAACTTTACCTTGACCTACCTCTGCTAACTGTTATGATGACAGGGTGCATTGTCCTTCAGTTGTTTTTCAGTAATAGTACTTATGAGGACACCTGGACCTTGCAAGGCTGTGTAAAACCTGGTGTAAACTCACTCTCTCGTTACTAACGCTGCTCTCTAAGTTTAAAGGTGCTCTGTGTTCTTTCACGTCACTAAATCGGCTGCAAAGAAACAGACATGAATATAATTAAAGTTTAACAACCTCCAGTGTGTTCATGCTGTTCAGGGAGGACAGGATGTAACAGGGCTGATGGGAAATGTGGTCTCATTTGGAATGCGTTTGCTTTTATTTGTCAGATTGATGTTGAAACGACACTCGCGACAGCTTTAAACCATAAAGTAAAGCATTAGATGGTCTCATTGAACCTTGACATTCAGGGGCACTGCAGCAGTAACCTTACAGAAACCGTTTATAAAACTTTGTACAGCAAGATGTTCTATTCCGTATTTTATTGTGACACAGTGAGATGTTTTTTATTCTTTTTTATACTTTAACTTGTGTTGTTGTTACAGTTGTTTTCTAGATGGCTGCTACTCTGTTGTAAATGTAAATATGTCATTTTTACTTTCACAAATTTTATAACACGGCTGATTTACAAACCTGACGAGTCGGAGTATTTCACTCAGTATATTCAGAGTTGAAACGAGCAGATACAGACTATTTACAGAATGTGAGCCAGTACTTTTTGAGTTTAAAGCTATTTGAGTTCAGGTGTTGAAGGTTGTCATGTTGTACATACAAGTATGATTATGATTATTTAAATTAGTTAATAACTCAAAATGCACAAACCGTTTTATTTGAATTGTGTTTTTATTTTATGGTACTTTATATTTCTCCTCCACTACGTTTATTTGATAACTTTAGTTACGAGTTACTTTACAGATTCAGATGATCGATAACAAATCAACTAATAAATAATGATGTTTTATTATCGATGACCCGGCAGTAAAGTAGCTCCACCTTCACCAGCTGCAACATTAAACTGATGAGCACATTAATCATTATATTAATTATATTAATAAATCATTATCCTCCAGTGAGATCATGTATATTATTCTGAAAAGGGCCGTTCTGCATAATGAGTACTTTTGGTATATTTTGATGCTACTATTGTTGTACTTGTAACAGAGTATTTATACCTTGTGGTATTGCTATTTATACTTAAGTAAAAGATCCGAGTACTTCTTGAATACAGAAAACAGACGATGTCAGAAAAGAATTATGACGTTGAAGTGTGTGTGTGTGTGTGTGTGTGTGTGTGTGTGTGTGTGTGTGTGTGTGTGTGTGTGTGTGTGTCAGGTAAACACGCACTCTGATTGGACAAACAGTCTCTCGGGTTGGTGGGCGGAGAAACGGAAGCACGGGAGGTGTGTTTTCAGTGTGTGTGTGTGAAACGTAGACGGGTTTTTTCCTCTTCACGGAAGAGAGCGGGGGCTCGGTGTCCGCGGCCGACATTCAGAAAGCCGAACCGGAATCAGAAAGTAAGACTAATAAAAGCGGACAGACCGCGGGAGATCAGCGGGAGGAGACGGACGCGGCTCCCCGCAGCAGGACGGCGGGCTGTCCCGCAGAGATGGGACTGCGGTTCTCCTGATAGCAGCGGAACAGCAGCGGAACCCAGCGGACCTGAGGGAAGACAGTCAGACATGGCCCACGTAGGCAACGGAGCGACGGCGGAGGAGGAGGTGGGGGTCACACCGACACACTGCTTCATGATGTCTGCGGTCTGTGCTGTGATGCTGTGATATGACGGATGTGATGACCTGTGTTCCCGCACCACATATTCAGTCATCTGTTGTCCTTCAAGTCATACAAAGCGCATGATCACTGACATTAACGGTCTGTTATAAATATTATATATATATTTTATATAAAATGGTCAGTTTTTCTCTAATATTTCTGCAGTGCCTCTGTGGTTGTGTTCCTGACATCTATGTTCCTATAGTATTTTTATAAATTAACCATATTAACTACATTTTTCCTTATTAAGAAATAGTTCTTACAGTGATGTGAGAAGTTTGTCAGGAAACAATAATACAGTCATGTGATGTGTATTGTGTCTGTGGTGTCCAGTGTTTATAGTTTATAGTGGCTTCATGTTCCTATAGTAACCCACACTGTGGTCTGTTGTCCACAGTACAGAGTTCATGTGGCCTTGCAGTATCTTCCATGCTATCACCATATTCCTACAGTCTTTCTGTGGTGATCTACATCGTGTCTGCACTGTTACTTTATATATTTTCATAAATACATAGTATGTATATGTATATGTCTATTACAGAATAGACAGATTAAAGACTCTCTTCATTTACAGCTTACTTTCTCCATGTGTTTGATTTACAGACACAGTCTATAAGTGTGTCTCTGGAATTATATGATGCATTTAGAGCTGCTGAGCTGTAGGTCTTCCTGGTTCAGCACAGGTGAGCTGCCAGCAGGCTGCTGATTGTTGGATTGATCCATCTGCAGCGAGGCGATATCATCAGTTCCCTTGTGTGTGTGTGTGTGTGTGTGTGTGTGTGTGTGTGTGTGTGTGTGTGTGGGTTTATGTAAATGACAGATCTGATTTCAACCACAAGCTGCCTTCTGCACAACAAACACAGGAAGTTGGATGAGAATATGAGGACCGAAGCTCAAATCCAAAATGACTAACGATGGCATCACTAACATTTAAATTACAGTGGTCAGAATATCCACGGGCACCGCACAGAGATCCTGCCCGGTTTCTGACCAGGAACAAGATGCAAAGGGAGCCAGCAGGGTTATTTTTTAACCTTTATGTTTCCAGTAAAGCCTGATGTTCCGCCCTTGTTCATATTGTTCAAACTGGGAGTGCCCCAGTACAACTACAGTCTGGAGGAGGTTCATTGTCCTTGTTAGACTGAGAATGAAGGCGCTCAAGAAGTGTTTCAAGAGGTTTAAAGGTCTTTACTTTTTGGAGCGTCCACAAATCCCTAAAGGGCTTTTTGGGGGGGCTCTTGAGAAGAGGATCTTAAAGGAGCTCTAGAGATAGATCATTAGGTTCAGTTGATCTTCACTGGGAATTTAGGGGCACTAGAAGAGGTTCCATAGAACTTTGTGGAGACCTCAATCAGGGAGGTCCACAGATCTGTCCATAGCCTTTTCACCAATGGGTTGTAGGTGCTTCAGGAGGTTCCCAGAAGTCTATACATGGGCTTGAAGGGATTATGTTCCAGATGTTCTTTCACATGCTATGTAGAGGATCTAGACAGAGTTTCCAGAGGTTTCAGATGTCCTTGAAGAGGTTTTTGGAGAGGGGTTCAAGAGATGGGTCAGTAGGTTGAGTGAATCTGTAACAGGGATTAAGGGTCTTTCGAAGAGGTTCCACGGATCTCTGTGGAAGTTTTGGAGATTCTGGAGGTTTTGGACATTTAAATGGATGCAAAAAGTTTTCTCGAAGGGCTAATTTGTAAATTGAGAGGTTCTGGAGGCCCCCGAGTAGGTATAATTAATTAACAGTTCCTTTAAGAGGTTCTTGGGGTACCTGATTAGGGTCTTTTTACCTCTGAGGAGGCTTCAGGGTCTCCAGGGGGAATGACTTCAGCTGAATAGTGATTGTTTCTTGGTATCTTTCTCCCTCCAGACTTGACTGGCTGATCAAAAGACTGAATTCTGCTAGACTTTGTGTTTAAAAGCCAATATTCAGGTGGATGACGTGGGCTGGGTCCGGGTGCTGATGCTGTCCTGCGTCATATCTCACCAGTTCATCTCCTCATCTGAGCTCACAAACGCTCCTCTGTCAGCCTCCAATCTAACTCATCATATTAAAGAGGAATTCAGCTGACTTCGGTTGAGCTGTGAGGAATGCGAGACAAGCCGTGTTTAAAAACACCTTAAACACAGTAGAAGGTTATTGTCCAACCTCGCTGCTCAGCAACGCAACAATAAATAACACAAACACGTAGACAGAAATTATTCGCCATGTCTAGTCCATTCTGTTGAGTCAGAAACACCATCAGCTGTTCGCAGTTCTGACATCCAGTGAGACAGTCAAGTGTGTGTGCTATGACCTTTGACCCATGTCTTTTTTGTTTGTAATGTCTAAGTCGAGCAGTTCTTTGCTTTAAAAACCCTCGGCTATGAATGGAACGTAAATAACACCCTGAGAATGAATAATTGTCCTGCTTCACATGCATACAGTTCTCTGTTGTTGGCCACTCGCCATCTGAACTATAAGGATTCAAACCTGCCCTGCTGAAGGCTCAGTATGTAACTCATCAGTCGTTCGGATTTATAGATATTGGACAAAGACATTTTAGACCTTTTACTTATGTTAATGTAATTTAAGATGAATGTACATACTTTCAGACTTTTAGATTAACTACAAAGGATAGTTCTCAGATACTGAGCTTCAAAATGTAATTACGTTAAACTGAGACAACTTTTCTTCTTTGCTGCATTATTTAACTCACAAACACGTTTCCTCAGCAGGGTCAAAGGTCAAGGCTACACCACTGGTATCAACTAAGAGTGACACAGAATATAGTAGTTTCACTGGATTGGTTAAAGGTTGAGTTGAGGGTGGTTCTGCAGCATTTACATTTAGAGTTTCAGGAAATCTTGAGGTTCGAGAGGGTGTCACAGGTCATTGATAAGGTTCTGGGGAACATTGTGAAAGTTACGAGGGCCATGTCAAAGTGTTGAGGTCAGTAAAAAAGATTCTAGTGATCTTTGAGAAGATTCCAGGTTTGTTGAAAGGATGATTTTTGAGGAGGTTCAACAGGTCAGTGAATGGGTTGTGGGGATTCCTGTGGAGGTCCAATGTGTTACAGAGTGGGTTCCACAGGTTCACAAAAGGTTTTATGGGTGGTTGAGGGGCTTCTGGGTTGTGTGAGGGATGCTGAGGGGTCTTTGTAGAATGCTTGATGTTTAAGGAGGTTTTACAGTGGTCTTGAGGGTCTTCTTGTGGTAGCTGGGAGTGTACTAGAGGTCCTTTAATGGGTACCAGAAAGTGTGGTGGACCCTCAAGGAATCTTTGAGAATCTGCCGTGGTCTTTGAGAAGGTTCCACAAGTCATTTCGAGGTTTGATGGGGGGCTTGAGGAGCTCAAAACGTATTTGACAGGCATTCAATATGTTATTAAGCATGTTTGAGGTGTTTGGGGCTTCCCATGGGTCAGTGAATCAGCTTTAGAGCCCTCCTGGTTATTTAGAGCTTGAGAGGTCAGTGAAGGGGGTTACAGAAGTCCTTCAGGAGCTTCTGGTGGTTCGACAGGGGGATTTGTTGTCTTTGAGGGGGTTTTACAGGACAGTAACCCTCAGGACATTCTTGGGAGTTACTTGGCTAGTTTCCCGGCCTTCTTGAGAGTAGTTGGGTTGTTTACGTGTTTAAGTGTGTCTGGTAATAGGACACAGTGTGTAGGTCTTGACTAATTGATTAGAAAGCCGCTGTCACGAGAGAAGCTTCTCTGACATTGACCTCTCCTTGTGTGTAATATCATACACTGGTGTAGCTGTTGCTTTTTCCACGTATCCTGCTGTCCACTGGAAAACACAAAAAAGCCTGTCTGTCTGTCTGTGGTTGTCCTGGTCTAAAACATAAGAAAATCTGCTCCACTACTTTAACTTTCAATACAGTCAGGAGTCAACCACAGATGAAAAGCAGTAGAGAAACATGGACGTCAAACATAAAATCCTTCCTTCTGCAGGAACCTGCCAACGGCAACATTAGGTTTGTAGGTGTATAATGTTCATGCAATCTTAACATAAGACTTAACTAAAGTAGGCAAGAAGTAGACCACATAAGGATAAAAATAATAGAAAATAATTAGAGAAAATATGTGAAACTATATTCAAGTACAAACTAGAAAAGAAGAGTATACAATAATTAAAAATGGGAAATAGTGTACTGAGGTTTTGTTTCATCTTTTACCTCACTGTTGTTTGCAGATATAAGGTTGTAAAGTTGATTATTAGTCCTATAATATGTTCTGAGGACCTTAAACACGAGAACTCTTCTCTAGTGTTTACAACCTTGGTGCCATTAAAACTTAATATTCTCATGGGAAACTGCAGTTCAAGAGATCTGTTAGGTTTCTTGTTATAGAAAATCTGAATTTCACATTTTTGAATATCGTGGAAATTCAACATAAATCTCTCTGGATCAGATTTAGAGAAATTAAAAGTCTAAAAGTGGTTGTGGACAGTTTCAGGCCGTTTTTGTAAAATAGTGGCTGATAAAAAAGACAAACAAAGGAATGGCTAAGTAGAACAAGAAAAAATACTTCTTCGTTTGTGCTGAGTATTTAGTACAGAAATGTATTTTAGAATGAATGTATTTTGAGTATTTTCACTGTGTGGTATTAGTACTTTTACTTAAGGATCTGAATACTTCTTCTAGCACTGGTTGCAGCCCTCTATTAGCTTTTTATTTATTATAATCCCATTACTAAACACAATCCTGCATCTTCTCGACACTCCAGGCTGCAAAACTTCACCTGCTGACTTAATTTTAAGAGTCTATTGTGAGTTAATGTGCTGGACTGGCTGGTTAAACAGCATTCATTTATATTGACACACACACACACACACACACACACACACACACACACACACAGCGGGAGCTTATGTGTGTGGAGCGCTATGAATGCTGCTAACTGACAAACACAGTGACAGAGTGTGAGGCGATGTCAGAGAGAGCATCTGTTTGAATGGGAGAAAGAGAGAGAGAGGGATAAAGGTGTGAAAAGAGAGGACGAGTGTGTGAGCAGCGAGCGTCTGTTTGGATTCACACACAGATTTGTTTGCACTGAGAATCTTCTGCCCATTACAACCATCCTCCATCTTTCCTTCCTTCCTTCCTTGGATTGGATTTTCCAGTTGAATGTCTTGCCCTTAAACATTGACTTATTTTAACCATCACCTTCCTTAGCCATATGGTTATTATTGTAACCATGACGACAAACAAGATAGTCATTTTAACCCCAATCCGAGTCGTTTTGGTCTGAGCCTGCAAGACTGAGCTCAGGGGAAAATATCTGTAGCCCTAGTCTGAACATGGCAGCCTTCATCTTCTGCTCATTGTGACAGTTTGAAACACGTCGCTCACAACACACGACATTCATAGATGATCATTTCTAAAACACGTGTTGTGTTCAGTGGCGCGGAGTTTAACTGGGTCACAGTGTTGCAGCCCGCTGTGGGTCGATGGCTGCAGCCTGCAGGCAGAGACTTCCACTGAAGAGCTGCAAGTGTGTGTGACTGCAGCTGTACGCCATTATGTAAGAAGCCACTGGGATGCTATTATTAGCCGGCTACTGAGGCTCCAGAGACAGACTGTGTGTGTGTGTGTGTGTGTGTGTGTGTGTGTGTGTGTGTGTGTGTGTGTGTGCGTTAAATGTTATCACATGAAACTCCTTGAAGAAACAGTGTGACCTCTGGCAGAGCTGATGTCTTTGAAATCATAGAGAGACCTGACTGAACCAATCAGCAGCCTCCACAGCTGAGGGTCTGAAGCTGCAGTTCGTCTGACGGCCACTAGGTGGTGTTTCCAAGAACACTGACTTGAAGTGAAGCGCTCTCAACTGCTTATTTAGCTTCTGCTCTCCTCCTCAGTCCTTTAGTAACTTCCTCTCACGTTTGGCTTGATGGGAGAGTTCCATCTTTAAGATAATGTCTCCTACATGGATGTATGTTTTGTCCCACCTCAGCTTCACCCACACGCCTTTACCAAATTAGGATTTTCTGGCAGCAGTAACAAAAAAGGTGGCAATCGCTCAACCCAAACTCCAGGCCACAACACGGACACTACAGCCATGTTTTTCAACCGTCTTTTCAGAGTCAGGAATAATAGTAGTTAAAGAATAACCCTGAAACAGAAAAGACCCAAGAAGACGGAGACATCCTGAAAAGACATGAGTAGCTCTGATAACTATGAGCCCAGGAAGAACTCTGAAATGGAAAATCAGAGATAGCATCAATAACCCTAAAAATCAGCGATTACCGTTAAAAGTGAAACTGGAGATTGATTTGAAACTGATCATTTGGGAATAACCCAGAAAGGATTTACCCTGAAAAGTCGGGAATTACTGTATTCTAAAAAGCAGTGAATCATTTTGAAAACGTATCCCTAAAACATCTGGAATAACAGATGAATTGTGAGGAGGCAGGAATAACAGCCAATCCAGAGTCACACACACAAGCAGCCAATCAGGCGGCTGCTGATGAATCTAACCAGACGGTGTTTCTGTGTTTTATAGGACTGCTTTGAAGACGCCTACGACCGAATACCTGCGTGAGTACACACACACACACACACACACACACACACACACACACACACGCACACGCACACGCACACACACACACACACACACACAGTAGTGAAGATGTGAAGATGATCTCACAGGTCATTTCCTCTCAGCTTCCTGTCTCTTTATGTCTCTTTCACTTTTAGTCACTTCCTCTTCTGATTGGTGGATTTATCTTCACTGTGTGTGTGTGTGTGTGTGTGTGCGTGTGTGTGTGTGTGCAGGGCGTGTCGCATGGACCTGCAGACAGCCATCCAGGAGACTCAGTGTGCTCTCAATCTGGTCCTCAACGACAAGTTCTCTGAGGCCCTGGACCTCCTCAAACCATGGTAACCACGGCAACAAGTCTGTGTGTGTGTGTGTGTGTGTGTGTGTGTGTGTGTGTGTGTGTGTGTGTGTGTTATGTAACACATACTGCATGTATTGGTGTATTTGTAAGAACACAATTTGTACTACAGAGCTGGTTAATATGACCATGACTTCTACTGCTACTTGTACTTACCAGTATTAGTACTTATAGCACTACCACAGTACTGCCATTGGTAATATAACTACTGGTACTGCTATTGCTACTATTGCTACTGGTGTTGTTACTGGTATTATTACTACTGGTACTAAAACTACTGCTAAAACTGCTGCTGGTACTGACACTGGTTGCCCCACTTGCACTATACTGGTATTAACTACGGGTGTAATTACTACTACCAGTGCTACTGATACTAATATTATTGGAACTTTTAATAGTGCTGGTAATGATACAACTACTACCCATTCTACAGTTATTGCAACTACTGGTACTATTATTAGTACTTTTACTGCTTCTTCTGGATACTAGTATTGTAACTTGTAACTAAAGTGTTATTCCTACAATTGGGTATAATTACCATGTGTAGACATCATACACTATACGTGTGTGTGTGTGTAGGTGGAGGGACAGTATGTACCATGCGCTGGGTTACAGCAGCATCCTGGTGATGCAGGCGACCATGACCTTCGAACACAGAGACATCCAGGCTGCCATGGCAACCATCAAGGAGGCGTTACAAACCTGTCAGAGGTGAGAGAGACAATCATTCATGGTTCCCAGAGTATGAATCCCTCTGACTTTTCATCTAGCGCCACCATCAGGTCAAATGTTTTATTTGTCCATACCTGCAAAGCTAACAGTATTTTTATGGCATTTCACTTTTAATGGATACATGACCATTGAACGGGAGTATGTGTCTTCAAACCAAACTGTTTCTGCAGGTTCAGGAAGAAGAACTCGGTGGTCGGATCTCTGTCCAGTCTGATCAGCAAGCAGTCCAACCTGCAGGAAGGTGCATAAACACATGTCCCGCCCACACAGTTTGATTGACAGCCGAGGTCTGCATGAAGTGCAGCTCAGAAAACACAAAATAAAATCAAAAGCAGCAGGAAGTCCCACGCTCAAGTGCTGTGTTTGTGTGTTTGCAGAGGAAATGCACGCAGAGATCTGTTATGCTGAGTGTCTGCTGCAGAAAGCCACGCTGACGTTTGTACAGGTCAGATCTGCCGTCTGTCTTTTTACCTGTCTGTCTTTGTCTCATCTGTCTGTCTAAATATCATGATGGTGGGGTGGTTGTCACTCAGGTTTTGCACCCTTTGCCAGTCTTTGCTCTTTCCACTCCAGCAACGCTTCCTAAATGATCAGTTTTACATTACGTGTAATCAATATCAGTCAATATAGAGCCACAGGTGAGGTACCACCAGCCTTTGACCATCATCATCATGCTGATTTATTTTAGGCTTTGGCAGCTAAGAAAGTTGCTGATGGTCCTGCCAAATTATATACCTACAACTTTCATATGATGGGAATTTTTGGATATTCTGATATGAGGAATATGCAAAAATCAATAATCATTCATTGTCAGAAAGGGACATAATTTGGTATTTAGCAAATGATAACATAACAATACATCCAGGGAACCAAAACCAGGATAGGTAGAACTGAAGAACTTGTCGAGAGATGCTGCTCTGGATAAGGCTAATAACGCTATTAGCTAATTAAATAAAATGTAATTGAATCCTCTTTCTCTCTCTGCCTCTCTTCCAGGATGAGAACATGATCAGTTTTATCAAAGGAGGCATCAAGATTCGAACAAGCTACCAAATCTACAAGTGAGTGATTCAAACCATCAGCGACTGTAAGATCTGTTATTTGCTTAAACATCAGCTCAGTAACAAGACATTATGAACAGGGTTTTGGAAATTGAGCCTATTTTCCTTCCAAATATTGTGTCTGGATGGAAACATTCAAATTAAAGGTTCAACACACGATCGTGATTCTAACCTCTCCTGGTTGTGACATCATGTTTCATGTCATCCAATAGGGATTGTCAGAATGTGCTGAATGTCACTCAGGACCTGGCCGGCCAGTCTGATGCATTCAAACAGTTTGAGGGTGGAGTCAAGCTCGGCATCGGATCCTTCAACCTGGTGGGTTTTTCAAAGAGGATTTGTTTTATTCCTGCAGTAAATGTTCAGTTCAGCATCAAAGCTGATTAAACTGACTTCCAGATGTCAGTTAAGTATTGTCTTACAGCATTTTGTAGCAATGACACTGACTGTCTTACTTCACAGGTTTAAAAATGACTGGTCCTTGAGTCAGTTAGTGAGGGTATCCTCACAGTAACACTCCCTCAATAAAGGATCAATAAAGTATTTCTGATTCTGATTTTTTGTTAGTATGTATGTCATCAGCATGTTGGCGAATCAGAGCTAGACTTATTCCCACAGACACAGTATGAAGTATGCGTATTGATTGATTGAAAGTGTTCATTTCATTATGAGCTGATAGTATTTTCTGTCTCTTTTCTTTCAGATGTTGTCTCTTCTCCCTCAGAGGATTTTGAGGTTGTTGGAGTTCATCGGATTCTCAGGAAACAGGGTCTGTACAACCCCTTTAAAGTGATACTCTAAAGGGATGTGTTCCACCCTGTAGTAAAATATGACTGACAGTCGATAATAATCCTGTGCCTGTCTCTTTGCAGGGGTTTGGTTTGTCTCAGTTGAGAGAGGGGGCCTCCAGTCACAGTTTGCGGTCGATCCTCTGCGCTCTGACTCTGCTCTTCTACAACACATATGTGTCACTGATACTTGGTAGGAAAACACACATACACCTTTACCCTTTTCCATACATATAGCACACTTTAACTGCACCACAGTTGTCGGCCTCCAGAGCTTTATCTTGAATTCTGTAGAACAATTCAAAGGTCGGCTGTTGCTCCAATCTGGCACAGGTGCTGCATCCCAAATGTGTGGAGTATTCGGTGTAAAACTCTGGTCCTCAGGTAGTTTTCATCCTGAGTACAGCCCCCTTGTGAATTACTTTATGTCTGAAGATAAAGGTGTTGTGTTTGATCAGGAACCGGAGAGGGGAACCTGGTGGAGGCTGAAGCTCTGCTGGAGCCATACCAACAAAAATACCCCAAAGTAAGCCGACCACACACAATGTGAAAGACTCAGTGTCGTGATTCATAAAGAAATTTAAACTCTCATGAAAACCTATAATTTGTTTGTTTTTTTATAATTTGTGTTCATGTTTTAATTTTCAACTGCAAAATGTAGAAGCAGAGTACGGATTTCTTGCACAACCTCACCTACTTCCAAGGTGCAAGGAGAAGGGCAAAAGACTGAAGATGTCAAAAAACTCCAGCAACACTTGTAGTATGAAGAAAAACGTTATTGGTAGACCAACGCAGCTGTTACAAAAACTGCAAGTTAGAAATGAATAGTTCTGCAGTTATTGGGTGATGAAATATGTTTAAACACAATCGATAAACTAAAAACTACATTCTGTTTGTCTTTCTTTCAGGGTTCCATCATTCTCTTCTACTCTGCTCGCATCGCCACACTGCGAGGAAACTTCGAGAAGGTCTGAAAAACGCAGTTTTACTTCTATCTTTGAAGACCCTCATTGACATAATATATCCCCTACCCCCGAAACATAACCTCAACCTAAACCTAATTAAACCTTCATCTTAAAACCAAGTCTGAATCCTGAAACAGCCCTTTGAAGAAGTTAGAATTTCTTAACTTTATAAAAAATATTTTTACTCGCTAAGATTTCCAAACATGTCTCCACATTACTAAATGTCCCCAGTCTAATTAGTCCTCACAAAGACAGGAGTAAAATACCAAACATGCACAGCTGTAGCTAAGAAGTGAAATTCTGATATATCCTACATTATGTGGAATTAAATTTTAGTTGTGAATTTTAAGTTTAAATAACTCTCTCGCTCTCTATTTTGACCCCCGGCCCTGTGCTGCCGTTACACACCTGAGCAGCTCAGTGTTGATGTATAAAACGTGCTGTGTTTCAGGCCCGGGCGAGGTACGAGGAGTGCATCAGCAGCCAGCAGGAGTGGAAGCAGATCCATCACCTGTGCTACTGGGAGCTGATGTGGACTCACTCCTACCAGCAGGAATGGCAGCAGGCGTACCACTACGCTGACCTGCTATGCAAAGAGAGCCGCTGGTCCAAGGTAAACACACACATACGCACACTGTATAATTTCATAGGGAAAATATTGATTGTTAGTCATAAGTCCTTATCATTTCCCAACTTGCTTTGATCTTTGTGCTTCTGCATGAATTAGTGTCATTAGTGTCAGCTAATCTATATCATAATCACTGAAATCCTGTGACTGTAAACTGACTCAGAAGAATGAGTTTAGTTGAGAGAAATTAAATCCCATCTTTGCTTTTTACCCTCTCCAGGCGATCTATGTGTACCAGAAGGCGGCCATCCTCAGTATGATGTCAGAGGAGGAGGTCAAGAGGACGGGGGAGGACATCATGGAGCTCTTTAGGTCAGTGCGTCTCCACATTAAACACATTATTATTGTCACAGTTGTGTATGCAGGGTAGAAGGACCCACAGGGAATGCAGAGCTGAATGCAGGTTAAAGGTTTCTTAGAAAAAGATTTCCGGGAAAAGTGAGGCAGCCAGAGTCGAAACCGGGAAAGGCCGTCCGAATAGGCAAACAAATCCGGGAAGGAGCAGGCAAAAAAATCAAAGTCTACTAAACTGTCCAAAAGTCCAAAAAGAAAGTCCAAAACACTGGGAACACTGGAAACGCAGGGGAAACAGGGAGCCAAGACAAGTAACACACTGCAATAACACACAGCAAACTGGCAGTGGAGAGACGAAGCACACGGACTAAACATGAGAAAGCTAGGACATGACGTGAGGACAGGTTTTCCAATCCGCCGGTCTTCAAAGGGCTGTTTAAGGGTTAAGGTTTAGTTTAGGGTTCATTCATTATCCATGTATTTGTGTGTGCAGGCAGGTGGAGGGGCTGAAACAGCGCCTGGCAGGGAAATCGATCCCGACGGAGAAATTTGCAGTGAGGAAGTCCAGACGCTACAAACCTGCTAACCCCGTCCCCCTGGTCATCCCCGCACTGGTATACTCACATACATGCACACATCTGTGGAATCAGTTACACAGGTTCATTCAGTGTATTTGATTCTTGCATGTGGAATTCAAATGTAGATAAACACCTTTGAGGGTTTTTTTAATGATCAGCTGCGTCTGTCAGGAAGCTTCGATTGGCTGGACGGCAGCACTGAGCAGAAGTTTAACGTAAGAATTGATGACACTTCCTGTCTCTGTAGGAGATGATGTACGTTTGGAACGGTTTCACCATCGTCGGTAAGAGAGCCGACAGTACTGAGGCCCTGCTGGTTACCATAGAGACGGCTGAGGAGCAGCTTCGCAACGACCCCAGTAAGTTCAAAATAACCCCGATGCTACTAGCACTACTGCTAACATCTTTTACTACCAATACTACTCTTAGAGAGCAATATAGGGATTCCACAGGGTTCTGTCCTCGGACACTTCACTTCAGTCCAGAATCTTGTCATGGAGCAGGTTTTCAGATGTATGGACGACACCGTTATATATTTATCCGCTAAAGCTATTTTGCTTCTGGTGAGGAACAGAAATGTTTTCTGGTATGCAGAGAACATAACTTATGTATCTCATGCAGACCCGTCAGAGTTTCATCCAGATGACAGCTGCCTGGTCCAGATGCTGAAAGGACTCTGTCTGAAACACCTGGGCAGGTTATTGCAGGCCGAGCTCTGCTTCACGCAGGTCCTGTCCAGGTAACACACACACACACACACACACACTGTTTATCTTCTGAAAGTTTGAGAGAGGTGAGATAAACCTTCCTATCTGTGTGTTTCTGTGTATTTCAGTGAGAGTCGTATCAGATATGATCACTACTTGATTCCCTTCACGCTCTATGAGCTGGGTCTGCTGTATAAACAACAGGGAGACTTCACCAAGGCCACCGCATACATCGAAAATGCCAAGTAAGTTCTCTTTATACATATATGTATTGTACCTCATAATATACCTCTATATAACTATATAGCTTTATACATCTCTTCATATATGTTTTTATACCTCTGTATACCTTAAATGACCTTTATACACCTTTATATACTTCCATATGCTTTTACACATCTCTATATAATTTCATACACCTTTATATACCTTCATATAACTGTTGTATATCTTTGTATACCTCTATAGATAATGCATACACCTTTATATACCCCAATACAATGTCTTTTTGCACCTTTATTTAACTCTGTATTTAACATTGTATAATATATATATATATATTTATATACCTCAGAAACTCACCTGTACTGTTACACTGTGCTTTCATACACAGTTATACACTTATATAACTTAAAGGCGCATAGGTGTCAAAGGGTATATAAAAGTGTATAAATGTGTATGAAAGCTTATACATATTTATACTATGTTATATATCACTAAACACCTTATTTACCCCCTAAACAAGTGTACCTTGGTATACCACTATAAACCCCTACATTGTAAAATATTTTTATATTTGTTTACGTACAAGACCTCTGAACACATGCTTATATACATGTAAATATACTTTATGGCAGTTTTTTGTACCTGTTTATACCATTGTGTAGCTTTTTAAAGGTCCATAATATGCGCCATACCTCTTTACACCTCATACATATTTATTCACCTTATACAAGTCTACACATCTCAGAGTACCTTTATTGATATCTACAGTACTGCACCTTCTCGTACTGCTGTACACCTCCTACCTGTATCTTTGGTATTTCACCGAAGGGAAAATTACAAGCATAACTTCAGGTCTCCAAACAGCCTCGGGCACATTCCTATCAGTTTCATTCCTAAAATGTTTTCACCTGAAAGGGCAACTTAAACCTCTACCGAGTGCCTTTGCAGCGTAGCAATTGCAAAATGTCTATTTATTTAAGATTGTGAAAGATTTGTTGTGTTTTTCATCAGGACGAACTACAAGGACTACTCCATGGAGTCCAGACTGCACTTCAGGATCCATGCCGCCCTCAACAGCCTCAAAGGATCACCTGTTGGCACCCCATAATACTAGAAAACAACAGTGTATG
This sequence comes from Enoplosus armatus, assembly GCF_043641665.1. Classification (NCBI taxonomy): domain Eukaryota; kingdom Metazoa; phylum Chordata; class Actinopteri; order Centrarchiformes; family Enoplosidae; genus Enoplosus; species Enoplosus armatus. Next base: position 909,849 of record NC_092202.1, on the reverse strand, counting down.
AAACCATGAATCCATGGATTTCCCTCACAATTCGGTTCATGAAGAAGCCGAGGTTTGTCTGGGATTTGAGATCACACGTCCACCAGGACACTCCTTTTCTGCTAGTATTTTATTTTATTTTTCCTTATTTATTCTTCAGTTGTGTGGACAGATAAGATTATTTATTTACTTGCACCTCTTCTCAAACAGGCGCAGGCTTCCTATTAGCGTCTGCCAGCTAAAACTGAGATTTTGTTGGTAGATGCAGAGCCACGGTTCAATGCCACATGTCAATTTAGTCAACATAGCAGTAGTTAATGATGCTCCTTTACTGTCAGTAAGGAGACAATAACACATGAAGGGCTCGTTCACTCAGAGACGCTTTGCACAGAAGACAGTTTGGAACTCAGTGGCGACTTCAGGGCGAGTGTGCTAGTTCTGCAACACAGCTGCACTTTTTGATATAAAAGCACAAGGTAAGAAGAGGTTTAAACTTTTGGGAAGATGCAGCTCGGATCACCTGTCGAACCACCAATAAGTGACGAGAGATCTGGGGAACCATTCAGCGTTCCTGACAAATGTTTGATTGCAGTTGGTCACCTCAGTTTGTCTGTCGCCTCGCAACTGCTCTGTCTGAACGGGCCCTAAAATCGGATCTTTACTGTTCGGACATATATTACCACCAAACAAATCACGGCCTTAAAGTAAAGTTCATTATAATTTTGTATCAAAGTTACGACTCATTGCATGACCTTTGTTCACAAGAACGATGTATATTTTTAGGATAGAATCGTAAATACTGACAGGTTGAAAGATGAAACGTGTACTGATTAAACTGATGAGGGCGTTCATGTGAACAGCAGGGAGAGGTGTGTGTGTGTGTGTTGGAGCACACAGTATATACGCTTTATATTCTATTTACTTTGCCTTTTTTGATTTCCTAATAATGCATCATGCCACGTGTCTGTGCACACGCAATCACAGCCTTCTCACCAACCGTGGCTTATATACAAACACACACACACACACACACTCAATGGTACACTCATTCCAAGCTTGCACATATTGGGCAATATGCACATAGAAAAGAGAAACAAACACAAACAGCTGTAAACGCACATATTTAGCAGCAATATAAAAGAACTTGTGCTGTTAGTCAATCAACTTCGCAGTCATTCTGTCGGTCGGTGTGTGTCCATGATTAACAGACTGTAGTTTCACTTCTTGTATTTCTCAGAGGCAGAGCAGTAATTATCTCTTGTCGAGTTTCAAGAGAGCTGAGAGTGAGATTTCAAAACGTTATATTATATAACTTAATACACACAATGGATCAAAAAGACTGCGTGTAACGGGAATTATCACCTGACTCTAAAGTTGAACTCCACAGATTTCCTCAGCGTGTCTCTCCAGGTGTTTCCAGGTGTTGTTTTAACGTTGTAGAAAGCCTTCAGAGTCTCAGAGGGAGCTGTGTGAAGTCTGATAAATGTCCTCACGCGACATCACTTGAGTCAGCGTCGGTTGAAGACTACAACTTTGAAAGTGAAAACAGTCTGTTGGTGTGGAGTTAGAAAGAAGTGAGCTGACCAGATGCTGGAGGCTCCAGGCTACGTTAGCTGCTACTAGCATGACACGCACCAAGCTCCAATTGGAACTTTTGGTGGTCAAGTTGCATTGTGGGTAATGTAGGAGCCAGGTTTTGAAGAAGGAAGAAGAATGTGTGGAATAAAAAAGGCGTTATCTCTTGTTCTGCTGCGTCGACTTTGTTCATTGTGAGTCCGACGATGCTATAAGAGTGCAATGCTAAATAGGTGGGGTACTCTCGTAGGACCTGGTCACACTAGAAAGTGTCACAGCGATGTAGTGACTACTCGTTGCTAGTTGGGGAAACCTTTTGTTGACAAAATACTGAAAAGACTGAAGGCTTTCGAGTCATCTCAATAGCCGTCGTTCCGTTTCGAGCTGCTAACGTCATTAATGTTGTAGACGTCTGGCTTTGGCTTCAAACAGACAAGCCAAGGGAGATGGCCTGGGTTTTCTTTTGTTATATTAAGTAGTATTCTATTATATACCGTGTAGATGTACATCAACAACATACATGAAGAGCAGTCAGTTTAGTATCTTCTCATGTACTGATGAATTCAAAGAAGCACAATCAATGATCTCCAAACAGCACCGTAAAGGACGCTGTGCTTACAGTAAAAAGGACATGAGAGCATGACTTTTTTCATGTTCTCATTTGGCTTCATGTAGTTTAATTCTGTTTACTATTATGTATATGATATATTAACACAATAAATATTAACTGTGTCAAACTAGAAAGGTACACTTGTTTTATACCAGGTGGGTTTGGGACAAAACTCAAATGAGGCAGGCCAGCTTGCCTTCAATATTAAACTCAATACATCAAATAAAGCAGAAAACCATTGAGTTGAGTTTCAAACATCGGGGGGGAAGGGCGCACTTTCCTCGTGGACTCAATCCCAGTAAACCTGGATTTGTGTCCAACTTGAATAAATGCGACAGTGGTAACCATTAGCCTTCCCCCATGTAATGAATGTATCAACCTAAAGACCAAATTATAAGTGTGTCTTGCTGTACGTGTCTTTTGATTTTTTTCGTGTGTATTTTGTGCCTGTTAAGAGTTTGGGTGTAATTTCCTTCTTGCGTTTGTGTGATCTGAAACTTGACTTCCAAATAACTTAACTTGCCAAGTGCAGTAAATATTCAGGAGCTTGTTGGCAAAGTCAATAATAGTTTTGCTCAAAAGACCAGAGTCCTCTATCTAAAAGAGTTGTGGCAATAAATATAGTGGAGTCCCAGTAGTGCCCTGTACCGTAGTACGATGGTCGATCAACTGCTAACGCTAGGAAACTGCCAGCAGAGTTTTTGGCTAATGTTGCTAGTTAAACAACGTTTTGCTCCCAGAAGAACTTCATGTTATTATTATAGATAATGCACCAAATGTTCAGTCAATCAGCAAAAAGTTTGCTTTTACATGATTGATTTAACAAAGTGTGGTGTTTTAGCATCGCACCCCTAGCTTGTTAGCATGTTGCCTGTTATAACTTATCATAATATGCTAATATATTGTGCCTACTAGCATAGAATATGCTTAAAAAAAGTGTTAGTGTGCATAATTTTAGCTGCAGTTTGTGCCTCTACGTTCAAGTCACAGTCACAGTCTCTGCTGATCTTTCAAAAACCCAGAAGATCTGAAAACAGTTTCTAAAACGTTTCCAGAATCTATTTTTTATTCAGACTGTCCATCTGAATAAAAAATATTCTGGTCACTGCACAATAAAAAAGATTTTTAACCTGTTTCCTTTACCAAAACAAAAATGCGGGAAATCTTTGCTCATTTTGAACAACATTAAAAAAATATAAACACGGTAATGTGTACAAAAATATTAAATATAGGAATATAACGTTAATAAAGACAAACATAACTGAAAATAAAGCTTTTACTTTTTTTATTCATGTCGTACTAATCGGGTACAGTCGAGGTTCTTTCATTTCATTTCATCTTTGATTGGATTGAGAGGAAGTAGAGTCATAATTTAATAATCTTTTTTATTGTGCAGTTCATGGAATATTCTTTTATGCAGATAGTCTGTAAATGTTGTTAAATTACCTTCTGGGATTTGTCTTTCAGCCACACGAGACCGGTCCACATTGATGTCACTATAATAATAAAATGATAAAAAAGGATGTTTTTGGTGATCAACAGCAGTCTGACACATCTTGTACTCCTTAAAGCAGTTTGTAACCTTTCATTGTCACAACCTTTCTTCATAGAAGGCTTTGGTTCATGTGTTTCATTCAGTTGTTCGTGTCAGTGCCTCTGTGTTAAACTGTATTTATTAATGGGTTTTCTATAGGATTTGCATTGCATGGTCTTTCTTTTTTCTAATATGAGACATGACTGTATGCTTTACGGCAGGAAGTGATATGACCCAGTCTTACAGGCTTTACGGTTACAGATGGTGATCCACGTTGTGCAATAAAATGAAAACAGAGGAATTATTGTTCATTTTGAGTGATATAGCATTTTTCTTTTATTGTTTCTATGTTTAGGTGCCTCTTTGTGTGTCAGTCTTTATCCTTTATTTCTTATTTCTTCTGCCTTTTGTTTATATTAAATGTTTTAGAGTCATAATGAGCAAAACAAAAGAAGTTTGACTTTTGGTTTGTTGACTTGTAGTGCAATTTGGTAAAATGACAATATGTCTTTTCATAGTTTGTGCTCATTGAACAACATTTGATTGGACTGCAAACATCAAGCTGGCTTCTAAAATAGTAAAATAGCCTCATAGATTTGAGGAATCACTGATGTTGGTGGACAAAACGATTTCTGTTGTGTTCATTATGTATTAGTTAATGTGTAAAATGTGTGCAATCCATTTTGAAAGCCATAATTATTTTGCTAGTTGCCTTCATACACTCAAGGACACACCAGCTTCTTCTTTCCTCCCTTCGTACTTCTTGGTCCATGCCAAAAACGCACTGGACGCCCTCTTGATGCCTATATTTGTCTCAACATGTTGGACACATCTCGAAGATTTGAAAAAGTGTGCGCGACTAAAGCTTCCAGTGCGTTTACGGCATTCCTGCATATCCCATCTTACTTCTAGCTTGGACCGCTCTGAAGCTGTACACCCATATAATGATATACAGTAATGCTTGACATGACTCTGACTCATCAATCAATCAGGAATGTGTGACACAGTTGGGACTGTTGTTGGTTAATGGTGTGATTAAATGTCTGTCAGAATTGTGTCTTCTTTTATTTCCAGAACTGGCTGGCAACATGCAGAAAATACCACTAATAATTTCTTTGACTGGATTTAAGCAGGAAATGTGTCTAAAGTCTAAATGTGTCTTGAGATTTTTGATCAAAAGCTAATTCAACCTGGATGAAAACTTGATTAATAATAGGTAGTGGTGGACGAAGTACTCAAATCATTTACTTAAGTAAAAGTAGTGATACCAGACTAGAAATACTCAATACCATGTAAAAATACAAAAGTATTATAAGTACAGTGTTACATTACTGTACCATTGTTGTAAATAGTAGCCCACTTTGAGTACACAGAGGAATAAAATCAAGGTTTGATACACACACAATACTTGTTAGTAGATACGTTCACTTTTGGTTTGAGATTTATTGATGAGAAGAGAAACAGAATATCACCGGAGTGATCGTTTCATTGGATGAACAGAGCTGAAGCCTCAAAGTCTCTCAAAGTCTGTCTCACAGAAAAGTACACAGGGATTTTGAAACGCTCATTTATTGATACAGTGTTGAACATTAACTTATTTGTACATCCATCTATTTGTCCGGTTCAGGGTCGCCTGTCCCAGCATGCATAGGTCATTTCCCAGCAGACATTTTGACTGATTGATTGGTAGGAAAAGCACAGGTGTTACTAATGATGCTCTATTAAAGTGGCCCCGTTAACCGTGACAGCGTGCCAGCATGTGCAGTACCAGGGCCCTGAAACTGATTCACTTATTATTTACATCTTTTATTTACTGTCAAAATGCCTTCTGTGTCCAAACCAAGACCTTCAGGACTGAGCCACCTTGCCGCCCACATATTCGTTCTTATGTGGTTACTGCAATCTGGGTTTTCTTACTTGCACAGAAACCCTCTCCCCTGATTCTTCATTACAGTACATGATCAGTCAGCTGAATCAATCTGGAGTCTGGGCTCGTTCACATGTTTGTGTGTGTGTGTCCACATTGACGAGACAAGCTAATGATTGACTGATGTCATCGCCAGTGGACATAAGAGATATAAGACTGTTAGTCACTTACAGAGAGAGTAACTGTCTCTCTGTCTGTATCTTCACTGTAAAAGACATTTCATTATCTCGACTGAGTCATTTCCCTCTTGTGTGCGTCAGTAACAACATTTTTAAGCACGGGAAGAAAGAGAAGGAAACGTTGTGGTGGGAAGCTGAACTGTGGAGGGAACAGACTGCTTGTGTTTGTCAGGATGAGGTCACCCGGAGTTTCTCTTTTCTTGCTGTTTCTTCTCGTCATTTACTCTAAAACGGTGAGTCTCATGCTGTCTTTTATACTTATCTTTTTAATTAACGTCCCATTCTCCACATTTGTGGGACCTTTATGTGGTTTTATCAATTTCCCACCTTGTATTTCTGTTTGATGTTGCTTCGTGCAGGACAAAGATAGTGAGTAGAATAGTGTTGTATTGCATGCTTATAGTTGAGTTAGGCTCGTAAATACATATATGATGATGTTTTATGTAGAGCTGCAACAGAGTGCAGTTAGTGTAACAGAGTGCTGTCTAGCACATTGCAGTGCACTTAAGTACATTATGTGACAGTACGTTTAATAATTATTGTAGTATGGTAGCTTACAGTATGTTATAATACATATTGACCAAAATACGTAACAATTTTAGAACCTGCATGAAATAAAACGCAGCTCCCTCATTAATTTCAATGGGACCACTCAGTCAACACAACAGGGTGCCAATGCAGAGGCATAAAAACCCTGGATTAACGTGACGTCATCAGGCAAGGCGCTGCAGTGGCCAGTCAGATCCGTGTAAGTTCACATTCATGGTAGATTACTTATGTGCGGTGAATGTCATATTTCTACCATTTACCTTGCCATTGTTACGATATCACCTGCATCATATGTCATTGTCTCACCTACCTGAACCAACACGCCCCCACCAATGAAGCCCCTTGTGTTGTTTTAACATAGGGCTGTGTTCAGTCTGAATACCAACTTAAAGGTTCCAGTTGTGCACCTCTTACAATAAGAGGGAGGTTGATCCACATCCCCTGGGCCATGACAGCAAAAGCACAATCTAACCCCTCTGTTTCAGTCTAGACCCTGGAACAACTAACATACACTATATTGCCAAAAGTATTCACTCACCCATCCAAATAATTGAAATCAGGTGTTCCAATCACTTCCATGGCCACAGGTGTATAAAATCATGCACCAAGGCATGCAGACTGTTTCTACAAACATTAGTGAAAGAATGGGTCGTCAACTGTCAGTGGTATTATAACAAACTTCATGTGGCCTTCAGATTAGCTCAAGAACAGTGCGTAGAGAGCTTCATGGAATGGGTTTCCATGGCCGAGCAGCTGCATCCAAGCCACACATCACCAAGTGCACTGCAAAGCGTCGGATGCAGTGGTGTAAAGCACGCCGCCACTGGACTCTAGAGCAGTGGAGACGCCTTCTCTGGAGTGACGAATCGCGCTTCACCATCTGGCGATCTGATGGACGAGTCTGGGTTTGGCGGTTGCCAGGAGAACGGTACTTGTCTGACTGCATTGTGCCAAGTGTAAAGTTTGGTGGAGGGGGGATTATGGTGTGGGGTTGTTTTTCAGGAGCTGGGCTTGGCCCCTTAGTTCCAGTGAAAGGAACTCTGAATGCTTCAGCATACCAAGAGATTTTGGACAATTCCATGCTCCCAACTTTGTGGGAACAGTTTGGAGATGGCCCCTTCCTGTTCCAACATGACTGTGCACCAGTGCACAAAGCAAGGTCCATAAAGACATGGATGAGAGAGTTTGGTGTGGATGAACTTGGCCTGCACAGAGTCCTGACCTCAACCCGAAAGAACACCTTTGGGATGAATTAGAGCGGAGACTGAGAGCCAGGCCTTCTCGTCCAACATCAGTATGTGACCTCACAAATGCGCTTCTGGAAGAATGGTCAAAAATTCCCATAAACACTCCTAAACCTTGTGGAAAGCCTTCCCAGAAGAGTTGAAGCTGTTATAGCTGCAAAGGGTGGACCAACGTCATATTAAACCCTATGAATTAAGAATGGGATGTCACTTAAGTTCATATGCGAGTCAAGGCAGGTGAGCCAATACTTTTGGCAATATAGTGTAGATGAGATCTGAAGGTTTGAAAGGTCAGATATGTGAGAGGGGGCCAACCCAACAAACGGTACATTTTTAAGATCATTTCTAAACTGCCCTGGAAGCCAATGAAGAGAAGCCAGCACATGAGTAATGTCATTTCTCTTTTTGGTGTCAGTGAGAAGTTGAAGTTAAAATTAGATACAGTCTAGAAACTAAAGCATGGATACATTTCTCCAGATCGTGGGGTGACAGGGAAGACTTGGTTGTGGATATTGTCTGTAGTTATACATAGGGTAATTCATTCAAACTTAAATGACACTCATTAAAATTGATAATTAAATGTGTCAAAGCAAAGTACTTGTACTTTACATATAAAGCTGTGTATCATCTGCGTAGAACCTTAACAGGACAAAAACAGAGCTGCAGATGATGAGCATAACCATGTCCTGTTCTACTGATTTGTAACTGTATTGAATTTTGATTGCTACAGCAAATACATTCATCAGATGATGAGGATCAATCACAGGTAGACCAGCAGTTACCAACTCAGTCCCTCACTCCTCTGGTCAACACCTCTGCCCCCACAACCCCTAAAGCACCTGAGGGAGACCCAGTGTTTCTGGGTCCACCTAAGTGTCTGGATAAGAAGTAAGTGTATTTTGATTGGCTGAGCTTCTTCCTTTGGTTGTCTAACTCTAATATTCTTTATTACTTACTTTTGCCATTGGTTTATCAGTAATGAACATTTAGGCTGCCGTGTTTGACAGAAATACTGGCACTGAATGATACTACTGTTCACTCCCTGGGGAAGTCTTTGTCTTTGGGAGCTGTTTGCCTCTTGCCTGAAATTAACACTGAATTCCCATTTCATGTCATTCAGTCTGACTTCGTGTTCATGCCCCATCCAAGTGATGCATTCATTCATTCTGGTGACTTTATTTTCAGTTGACAGAGAAGCTGTGGTAGTGGTTGCTAGCAGCAGTTAACATTTGCCATGTCAATCACAGAAAAACTTTTATGCAAGAGTTTTTTGGGTTTTTTTGGTAAAATGACAACAACAACAATCTACAACAATCTGTAAACCCATGTGAAAGAAGTTTAATCACTGTTTGAAGATACTGACTCTCTACTAAACTACGACAACCACTATGTTTAGATTTTAAGGAACTGACAAGTCGAGTCTGTTCCTACTGCAACTTATGAGGTCCATCACAAAGGAAGGAAAGCAAAACGAATGTGATATGAAGGAGAAAATCCCACAAAGAGGTTAAATACTAAGAACTACCCTCTAATCAGTAGATCCAAAGACTATTCTGACACAGGAAGTCCATCTAAGGCTTACAGCCACTAGAGTTTGATCTATTGTCTTGGCTCACTGTAATGATCTGTGTTTATAATCTATGATTTATTTTTCAACATTTATCAGGTTTACTCGTCAATCATGTGACCTGGTGTTTTGTCCTCCATGGGAGCGCTGCATCAGGGGACACTGTTCCTGTAAACCAGCCTATCTGTGTCCCACTGAGAACATGGCCTCGGTTTGTGGGCAGGAGAGTAGAAACTACCGCTCCTACTGCCAGGTAACTCATTATAGGGAAGGGTGTTGACAGCTGGTCTGGAATTCTGAACTGGTTATAGAAACACAGATCGGGAATTTGTTATAGATATATAGATATGTATATAGTTTTCTAAGATGTTGATGAGTTTCTGAAAAATGTTGGACCTACTGAGTTTCTATTTTTATCTCTTGTCAAGAATCAGAACCATTTGAAAAGAAACAGACTCTGAATTGAAATCAGAATCAGTAAAAGATGTGATACTTGACAAGACTTGGCTGATTTCAATAGGGCAACCCTTTCAAGAGAGTACTTAAGTAAATGTAATTGGTTTTGGACATGAACATTTTATCATTCAGGCACCAAGTTTTCATTTTATTTTACACAATGGTGATCTGTTTTCCAGGCGATGGCTGTCTCATGTCAGTCCAGGAAAACCAGCATGTCCCACTTTGGGCGAAATTGTGAAGGTTTGCTCACACTGATACATTCAGTGCCTTGTAGTATTTTTAGTATCACTGTTATATTCCTACTTAAAGTTAATGTAGTTAATAGTTATCTCTCTCCTCAGAAAGTTCTAAGTTCAAAAGTTCAATAAACCGAGACACAGGAGTGGTCACGGTCTTTATTCCTGACACAACCAGCGATGAAGGTGGGGAGGAGTTACTGGTGTGTGAGAAGATTTGGAACATGGCGGCTGCTAACGTGGCCTGCAAGGAGGATGGGTATCCACTGTGAGAGAAAATATATTCATATAATGCAAAACATGTCTGAAAAATACACATTTACATCAAATGCAAAATGAAAAATATGCCTTCCACGAACTCCAAAGCTGTTACACTACATAATGTCAGTGATGTACAGTATGCTGCACCTGCAGTGTGACTTGTGCATGTGCTTACAGTGGCGCAGTTAAAGCTGATGTCACGCCATACAAATCCCTGACAACCAACATTTACACGCTGTACCCAAGCCGCTGTGTCAGCATCCGCTGCCAAGGTTATGAGACTTCCCTAGCTGAGTGTGTAATCTACGACAAGATCGGTATTGACAACAGCAGCGTCGCTACGGCAACCTGCTATGAGGCATCACAAGCACCAAAAGGTTAGTATGAGTCTGCTCCACTGCTTCCTTCAGTCGGTTGTTTACTGTGTGCACACTCAAGGAGGGATTAACGCTTGTGAATAACAACTCAAGATAGATAGAAGATAAGTCTTTCTGGGTTTTTTCATTTTATCATTACTGTACACCTGCCTACCACAGTATTATACTTTATTCTATTCTATATATATATTATATTCCTACGGTTCAACTTCTGGATTGGCTGATTTTCAGTCCAAGTTGGCCCAAGTCTAAAGTCACAAAACTAAATCTGGCAACATACTGTATATGGGCCCAAACTGCCTCCCATTTTGTGCTCTGGTGTCAGGATAAAACACCGACAGTCAGCAGGCTACCTGAATGTCTGTGACTGTGAAGACCCATTATGACTGATTCTTCAAAAACTACTATCTGTCTGGCCCTCACCTAAGACCAGAGGTTCTCTGGGCTCCTGATTATATTTCGTCAAAGGCCAATAAAGCGCACAAACCCCTCCACTATGATCAGGGTCAATTTGAGAAGTTGGCTCTTGTATTTTGCTATACTTTTTTTTGTTTATGTGTTTCAGGGGAGGATTGTGGCTTCGTATGTGCAAACACAAAGTGTGTGTTTCTGAACCAGACCTGTGACGGAGTCGACAACTGTGGCGACCTCAGTGACGAGATGTGCTGCACCAGTAAGACAGACATACACGTGAGACACAGATATCTACAATTTGAAAAGTAAATAGTAACTATAGCTCTTAAATACATTTAATAAAATAAAAAACTCAATATTTCTCTCCGAAATTAAGTTAAGTAGAAGTATGAAGTAGCATAGAATGTAAATACTACAAATGCTTCCAAACTGTATTGAAGTACATTACTTGAGTAAATGTACTTTCCACCACTGGTCAAGGTGTGAATCATGGATGTATTAAGAGAGTGGGATCCGGTGCCACCAATCAGCCTTGCTGCCAGTTTGTGGCCACTCACGGTACTGCAGAGAAAGAAAATCCCCGTAACCCAAAAGGCATTTTCTCCATAAACCTCCATTAAAAAAGAGACTGAGATCTGTAAAATTGTTGATAGGACACCTGCAAACAAGCTCAATTAATACTCAATTATTACTCCATTATTTCTCTTTCTATTATGAATTTTTAGAAGAATAAAATTCTTGGGTGGGCACCATCTTTGACTTCGGTATTCAGTTCTCATAATATATCCAAGGTGTGAACTGGTCTTAAACTGTCTGGGAAGGAAAGTCAGTATGGCACTGGAAATACCTATAATAGATAATAATAATAATAATAATAATAAAGGGCTTGTGGGATCATCGAACATCATCTGAAACCCTGTTTCCCCACATTGAAATGTGTGCGCATGTGTGTCTTTTCAGGTATAAACACCCACACTGACTCTCAGTTTGTGAATAATCTTAGACAACAAGATATCCTGCGACCGTGATGACTTTGAATCTTCACAGACATGATGCACAAACACTCAAAGATTTCACAACCATATATTCCATCTTTTATAATGTGAACTGCCGTGTGTCTTTATATCAGAATGCAGGCAGAATGCTTTCCGCTGCCGCACAGGTGTGTGTTTGCCGAAAGAAGCTGTCGGTGACGGACAGATCGACTGTCTGGATGGCGAGGACGAATCAGAGAAACACACAAGTACTGACCACAGTCACATACACACTCTCAAAAGGGTACTTTAGGTCACTTTCACACCTGCAGTTTGGTTCATTTGGTCTGGACCAAGGAAAAGTTCTGGTTTGGTCATATGTACGTGTTACCATGGTTACGAAATGATAAACATGGGCATGAATTTAAAAACTAAATGCTAAAGGGTAACGCTAGCATGGAAACATGTTGATGTTTAGCAGGTATAATGTTAACCATCATTTTAGTTTAGCATGTGAGCATGCTAACATTAGCTAAACACTAGTTCTGCAGATATTTGGTCCTAAATCAAAGTATAGACAAATATGCGTTTTCACCTGATGATGAGAGGATCACCAGAGTTATTAGAATTTACCCTGAGGGGAACATGAATTTGACGCCATTATCTGTGATTATTATTATAAGGATTTCTGTTCTGTCTGCGATTTCAGGTTTAAACCATCAGTCTTGGTGGTATGTTAGGCTCCAGCTCCTGCCAGTAACAGCCCAGTTAATCCAACAGACAGACCAAAGCCAAATTCTTTAAGGGCAAAAAAAAAAGTGACCAAGTTTGGGAAATAGGACAACAGCAGTTCTGCTTTATGTGGTGTTTGCATGTGGTTAACTAAGTGTTGTCCAATCAGACCAGTATGTGTTCAATGCAATACGAACGATCGATCCAGTGATGTTGATGAACACATTTCTGTTTTCCACAGAGCCAGAGGAGGTGGACGGACTCCGACGCTCAGGTATGCCTGGAACTGAAGTGTAAGCAGCAGTGTGTTGAACCCTGTTAGTGGTTATGATGATAATGACATTTGTTTTGTTCTTTATTTCAGAGTACGTCTCTCCCAAAAACGGTATGTGGCACAAACGGTGACACTTTACAGTATAGTATTACCAGAAGTAGTCGTCCCTGTCCACATACACGTCCAAGACCAAGTCATCCAGTCAAATCTCATCAGAGGTGGATATGACTTTCAACAACTCTGTGCATGTGTGTCTAGAAATGAAGGCCAGCCGATTGTATTTGGAGTCTAAGGTATACTGTGGGGTTCCCAACATGACCACGGTGCACAATGAGGAAGTGATGGAGCGAGGAAGGACCAGCCGAGTCAAGAGAGTGGTGGGAGGAATCCCAGCAAACCCGGTCAGTTAGAAACCCACCTGTCTGTCTGTCCCTGTGTATTACTACTACTACTACTACTACTACTACTACTATCGTCATCACTTCTTATACCAGTTCCCAAACTGATTCCCTCCTGGTCATGTGTGGCCCCAGTTTTCTCAGCTGTAGAGGGGCGGAAAGACAGAAAACACTGGGAAACCACTGGCTTCTGTAATGTTCCTGCTTGTCCATGTGCAGACTCAGATCCAGTGGCAGATTGCTCTGGAGGAGAACAGGAAGATTGACTGTGGAGGAGCTTATATCGGAGGATGCTGGGTACTCACTGCTGCTCACTGCGTCAGGTGGGTCTTTAAGTAGAAGTCAATGACGATGCGGTAGTATTAGTATGAAGGGTTATGGTTAGCAGTAGTTGTGTCTAAGTTGTAGTCTCTGGACTTGTTTTCTCACTCCGTTGTTATAACACTAACAGTCTGTCACCCCTGTCTCTTTACCAGGCCCAACCCCTCTGTGTTCAGGGTGAAGTTTTCTCTCTGGAAGAAGACTAGTGCTCAGGGCACCACTGACATTGTTCCTGTTGAAGACATTCACATCCACCCGAAGTATCTATCCGAACGATAACCCTTCTTAGCTCTGTCATTACACGTGAATGTGAACTTTAACATGAATTAAATGGTAACAGAATGGGGGGAAAGAATTAAATAACTGTCCTTTTAGTTACAAAGCCAACACCTATGAGAACGACATCGCCCTGCTGAAGCTGGAGAAGCTTCCGTTCATGGACAAATGTTTGGAGGACAACCCGGCCGTCAGCGCCGTCTGCGTTCCCTGGTCCACCCAACTCTTTCAACCCAACCACACCTGCAGCATCTCCGGATGGGGGAGGACCGCAAGTACGTGCGTTACCGGCCAGAAAACTGTAACATGAGTGTAAATAAGGACGGCTGAGAAAATGGGGTGAAAACACAAATGAGCAACTTATTACACCTTTTAAAGAAGTTAGAAAATAAAGCACACATCGTTTATATGCTGTCATTAAATTCGTCAGACTGTCGATTAGCTTGAATGGAGGGAAAGTCACTTTGAAAATGATGAAGTCAGAGTTTGAACATTGACGGCGGTTCACAGGTGGCAGAGCAGCTCAGGTGTTGCTCTGGGCCAACGTGTCCCTCATCGACAACTGTGAGAGCTTCTACAAGGACCGCTTCCAACCAGGCATGCTGTGTGCAGGTGGGTGTGAGCGTGGGCCATGAGCTGAACACACACAAACCCGCTGCTTCACCGACGTGGTGCAGGTGCTAATTTGTGTGTGTGCAGGTGATCTGGACGGCAGTGTGGACTCCTGTCAGGGGGACAGTGGAGGTCCTCTGGTCTGTGAGGATGAACTGGGTGTTTCTTACCTGTGGGGCATCGTCAGCTGGGGAGAGAGGTGTGGTCAGCCAGGATTCCCCGGGGTTTATACCCAGGTAAAAAAAAAATATATATATATATATATATACATATTAAGAGACAACACATGTACATTTATTCACACACACAAACTTAATTCCATAAATACACAGAAGACACATATACACAAGTAAAATGAATGTATTTATATATCTTTTATAATAATGCAATATACTTTAAAGTGCATAAGATACGTACAGTAATTACGCAGTATAATATAGTTAATAATGTATAAATGGAAGATTTTTCCTTTTGTACACTTTCACCAAGAAACATAAACACAGCCAATCAGATTCTATCGCTACCAAAAAATACAAACCGCAAAACATAAGTACTTGTACTACAGTCAAATATTACAAACACGTAGCTGCAGTATGAAAATAATGACAACTGAAGTGATGATGAAGGTTAACGTGAGTTCCCGCCCTCTCCGACAGGTCGCTCATTACTTTGAGTGGATCAGAGTTCATACAGGCTGGCCGGCGGTCACCAAGTTCAACTCCTGATGACGCCAATGCTTCAACACGTCACTCGTGCGTTTTCCCCCCTCGGCTACAGCCGTGTGTGTTGAATGAAACTTTGAATTATCGAGCGTTTTCATTTTTAAACCACTGGACACTTTACAATGTCGATTATTTGATTATTGATTGTATTGGTATTAAAATAATTTGTCCAACAAAATATATTTCCTGTTTCTATGGATCGGGTTAGAGGTTTGTTTATACAGCTAGCAAATTAGGCTAATCTGTTTCTACAACTGTCAATAAAATGCAGGTTTATATTTCTATTTATCGCAAGCAACATAAAAAGGCTGTTTCTGCAGCTAGTGCGTTTGTTAGCCAACAAAATAGCTAATAGAAACATATGTATACGAAGTGCAGAAATATTTACCAGGAAGAGAAATTAGTTTTTATATAACAATATACAATATATATATATATATATAAAATATTTGACAAAAACCAAGAGATAGCAGAAGTGTTAAAGCAGAGACGCAGGATAAGAACTTGGAAAATCTATTTTTATTTCACTGTTTAACAAAAGACAGAAAACATTTTCTTTCTGAGACTATTCGTACAAAAATGTGCAAAATCTACGTTTAATGTCACAAAAACTGAAGTAAAATCTCAGGCGGCTCTCTCTCGCTGCTGGATGGCACTCCTCAACCTCCTGACGTCGCCCTCCACCTGCACGCACACACACACACACGCACGCACACACACACACACACACACACACACACACACACACACACACACACTCACTTCAGGTGTTTCAGAGGTTACATTTATCTGACAGCTGTAGTTACTTTACAACATGTAAACGTACACGTCCAGCTGAAACTGTCAGTCCATTAATCGATCAGTCCATTAATCGATCAGTCCATTAATCGATCAGTGGACTGACAGGAAGTGAACGGATGGTGTGAAACCATTTTCTGGTTCCAGCTTTGTGAAGGCGACACTTTGGGCTCTGCGTCATTGTGACCAAACAATCAATCGATAAATGGAGGAAATAATCAGCTGATTCATCTTAAACATAAAAGCAGGATGTGAAACCTGATTCATTCACTCATAAAAACATAAATCTAGGCAGCGCTTACATTTGTCACCACAACGTAATCGGGAAAACAAATTAGTAATTGTATGTAAGAATGTAATTAATTTCCTGCTGATCTATTATTATGTTAATCAGCTAATTGGTCTGGTGTCATGTCAGCGTGAGTGTTCATGATCCTAAAACAACCGAACAGACAGAAAGACAGAAGGAAACAAACAAACAGGATATTGAGACGTTAACGTCCATATACACGCTAACAGTTGCCACATTTCCTCGTTTGCAGCTGAAGGTTTAGGCAACACACACACACACACACACACACACACACACACACACACACACACACACACACACACACACACAGAGCTAATCTGTCTCATTGAGTTCTTCAGCAAAACAAGAGGCTTTTAAGATTACATGCTAATCCCCATCAAACCTAGACACACACACACACACACACACAAACTACACCAACAAACAGTCCAGTCAGACTCTACAGAGTGTGTGTGTGTGTGTGTGTGTGTGTGTGTGTGTGTGTGTGTGTGTGTGTGTCACCTTTGCCAACTCGTCTTTGAGCTCGTTGTATTTTCGAACATCGAATTTCTGTCGAGATGCTTTCTGGTGGAAGAAGTGAAGGAACTGACGATCCCTCACCTTCGGACAGATGAAATCCTGCACACACACACACACACACACACACACACACACACACACACACACACACACACACACACACACACACACACACGCATGTTTGTCCTCATGAGGACCCTCTTCATATAATACATTCACTCCCTAACAGCCCTTTGAAGAAGTGAGGAGTGTCCTCACTCATACGGTCTAAAATATGACCTGGTCCTCACAAAGATAGAGGACACACACACACAGGGGTTCCCACCTGTCTGGTGAGGGTGTAGTAGGCGAAGAAGATCATGCTGGTGCTGTAGGAGATGAAGAAGGTGACTGGTTCCATGACGTCCCAGGCAAACACATACCTGCCAAGACACACACATTATAACATGATACCTGAGTGCAGTAAACTGTCCAGGCGTGTGTGTGTGTGTGTGTGTGTGTGTGTGTGTGTCTTCATTACCAGGTGAGGTAACCCAGGAATCCTCCCTGCAGTGACAGGTAGGCAAGCCCCACCCACCCCAGTAGTGATGCTCTAGTCTCCGCCTCCTGCGCCATCTGGACTCTCACCTACACACACACACACACACACAGTCGGACAATCTCAGTTCGGGTGTCGTAGTAGTCGGCAGTGGTGGAAGAAGTACTCTAAAAGTAGAAATACCACAGTCCAAAAATACTGAATACAAGTAATATCAGCAAAATGTATCAAAAGTAAAAGTACTCATTATGCAGAATGGTGTTATTATAATATTCTGTTTTAATGTGGAGCCAGTTTTACATACTTTGGTACTACTGGGTACATTAGTACTATAGTACTGCATCATATCATATAAGCATATCGTTTGTAAGTGACGTATAAGTATCTGAAAATTGTACGTGAGTAAATGTACTTAGTTCCATCCCACCACTGGTAGTCAGTGTGGAACAGTAGTAGTATTTAGTGGGCAGTAGCCGTAGTACTGGCGCGTAGTACTGGCGCGTAGTACTGGCGCGCAGTACCGTCTCCAGCGGCTGCAGCTGCTGTCTGAGCTGCTCCTGTCGGATCAGCAGCTCGGTGTGTTTGATGTGCTGCTGCTGAGGAAGAGTCAGAGCCGACTGAAGCAGGTGGACCACGTACTTCATATCATCCAGACCCAACACGTGTTCATGAGACGAGCCTGGGGGACAGAACCAGTACTACAGTACTACATATTAATACTTTTTTAATACAACATTCTGTCTAAAACAGAAACGCTTCACAACAGAAATGAGTCTAAAGTGCACTTTAGAATGAACAAGCTAGCTGTTTCCCCCTGCTTCCTGTCTTTATGCTAAGCTAAGCTAACCACATCCTTCACACACACACACACACACACACACACAGGTTGTACCTTGTCCAAGTGAGCGGACGTTGTGTGTGACGTCATTGATGACCAGTTGAAAGTCTTTATTTAAAACAGTTTCCATGAAGGTGCATGAAGAGATTCTCTGTCCATCTGAGGAAACAAGTGAAGTTTCGTTCAGTTTTTGTGTGTTTAGATCTTTGTGAGGACCAGTTTGAGTTTTAGATGTTAAAAGTGAGGACGTTTTTGGACTGCGGAGACATCGTCTAAAAACGGTGTTTGAGCATTAAGACTTGGTTTTAGGGTTCAGGTCAGAATTAGGTTCAGGTTCGGGTTTTGGGTAGCGAACGTGGTCCTCACAAGTGCAGTAGTACACGTGTGTGTGCTACCTCCGTTGAGCAGGGTGGCGGTGTGCACCCCGGGGTCCTTGGCTGTGATGTCACGCAGCAGGTCTCCCACTGTGGTCAACATGGGCGTCAGGGTGAAACGATACTGCTGACCTGCAGGCAGGCGCAGAGAGAGGACCGGGCGGCCGAGGCTGTAACGAATAGACACATCTGAGAGAGAGAGAGAGAGACGGTTAAGTATCCCATCAGCCCCAGCTGTACTCTGTCTAATTAGCAAGTGTTAGCATGCTAACACAGGTATGGTCCTCGGACGGAGATGTTTGGAGACGTTGCTGTTGAAGTGAATTAAGAGACAAAGAGAAAATAAAGATGGAGTTTACCTCTGGATGGAGGCTGACTGCTGTAACCGCAAACAACACCGGCAGACCAGACCGAGCTGGACTGGGACACAAAACAGACCGCTTTATTTTCCCAGACAGGCTTCGGTTTTTAACCAGCAACCTCTCAGTCGGTTAACTAAATGGACATGTCACCAAACGTCAGCCACAGACAGAGAGACAGAGACAGAGAGACAAAGAGGGAGAGAGAGAGAGACGGAGAGAGAGAGAGACAGAGAGACAGAGACAGAGAGACAAAGAGGGAGAGAGAGAGAGACAGAGAGAGACAGAGAGACAAAGAGGGAGAGAGAGACACACAGAGAGAGACAGAGAGACAGAGAGACAAAGAGAGAGAGAGAGACACACACAGAGAGAGAGAGACAGCGAGAGAGAGAGAGACAGCGAGAGAGAGAGAGACACACACAGAGAGAGAGAGACACACAGAGAGAGACAGAGAGAGAGAGAGAGACAGAGAGAGAGAGAGAGAGAGACAGAGAGAGAGAGACAGAGAGAGAGAGAGACAGAGAGAGAGAGAGAGAGAGACAGAGACAGCGAGACAGAGAGAGACAGTGTTTTACAGCTCTCACTCTCCTGTCCTACTCACAGTAGTAGCAGTAGTAATAATACTAGTACTGACGTAGTAGTTGTTGCGTTTAAGTCGTGTAATATAGTATTAGTAGTAATAGTACACAGTCAGCAGACATTTTAAGACTCAATAAATGGTTAAATTCATGAACATGGATACAAACTGTACATTTACTCGAGTACTGTACTGTAGTACAAATCTGAGGTACTACTACTGTACTGTACTACTTACTCTACACATGTCAGAGGGAAATACTGTGCTGTTTACACTGATAACTGTAGTCGGATTCATTTCATTAACACTAAATATAAATCACCTAATAAACGACGTCATATCAGACATGAAGCCGTGTATTAAGTCTATGAGCTCCACCTTCGAGCTGACGTAGCATTTCACTTAACTACGGTTTGGAGTGCAGTCCTTTAACTTGTACCTCTGCAGTAAAAGCCGCTCCCATGTTGATCCAGATTTCTCCAGACTCCGTTCAGAAAGCACCGGAAGTGTGAAAGTCCACATGTGGAACTCACCTTGTAGACTCGGAGTCCGGCGGGTCGAGAGCAGAAAGAGAAGCTGCAGAGGAACCTGGAGACGAACATGGTGGTCTGAAGCTTCTGTTCCGAGTCGAGGCTGAAATGTTTGGGATGTTTGAGGCGAGTGGAAACAGGTTTGGAGGCACGTTAACGCCCCCCCCCCCCCCCTCACAGCTCAGACTACACCTCCCAGGCAGGAAACCTTCCTCCACACAGGAAGTCACTCAAACTCACACAAGTTCTAAAGTTTCTCCCAACAGCAACTGAGAGGACGTTAAAGTCAGAACTCTATGACGCGGAAATGCTTCCTCCTTCATTTGCACGACAGAAATTACATATTGAAGGTCTGTGTTTATGTAAAATAAAGCTTTTTCTTTGGTTTTACAATCGGAGCTTTAACTAAAACCCTAAAATGACAAATAAAAAGTTGCCCTTCCTGTTCATTTCCCCTGATGACGTCGTTCTTCGCTCTAAACTCTTCCAGAAGTCAGAATACATCATTCAAAGTCACACTGACATTTGTAACTAATAACTAATAACTAAAAACAGCATTAAGGGTTAATGTTAACCTCATGGTGGCGCTAGAGGAAAAGTCAGAAGATCAACAATCGGTAGGATTCATCCTCTGGGGACCATGAATGTCTGAACCAAATGTCATGGTGATCCATCCAATAGCTGTTGAGATATTTCAGTCTGAACTAAAGTGAACAGACCAACCAACACTTAACATCATCAACAGCCTTAAAACAGTAAATGTGCATGTTTTATTGCTTTATCATACACCAACACACAGACAGACACATCATGCAAGCCTCACCGCAGTCTACTGGTCTAGTTTACTGAGTGGGCAAGACTTGGAAGTGAACATATTCTGTAGTTTTTGTTTTATGTGTGTTTAAAATGTGTTTATTTGTGTGAATATTCAAGATCAACATCAGCCTTTAACAACATATCACATTTGTGGGGTCTAAAGTATCTGGTGTTAAGTCCACATTTCAAGACCGAACACATTATTACAGAAAGACCAGACTATCCAAAGGCTCCAACATGCGTCTTCCTCTGGCCTGAAGTTTCAGGACATGACTTCATCCTTTGACTCACTTGTGTAGCTTTGAAGAGGGTACAGGAGGAGAACTGGAGTAATGCTATGATTCTTTAGAGAGTCTTGTTCTGAGACTTCCTTTGAAAACTCAGAAGCTGAAACAGAAAAGGTCGTATTAATACATGTATAAATACAGAAATATATTGAAATATGATGCGAGCTGATGACGTGTCTCTTCTCTTATATACTGTTTTCTATTTACACTGCAGTGCTGCTGCATATTTCAAGGTAGCGTGGCCGAGCGGTCTAAGGCGCTGGATTAATTAATCTCTTCGGGGGCGTGGGTTCAAATCCCACCGCTGCCATCACTTCTTTGTGTAATTGCCCCCCCAGGAATGAATAAAGTATTTCTGATTTCTGACACCATGCTGCCAAACTACAAGACAATGCCACATTCACGCAGAAATACTACTAATCACCTGATTGGCTCGCCTTTGTTTTGATAAAAACTATATTCTTGTCAGATCAAGTATCTTGACTACTGACCTGAGAGTCTCCAGTCTCCAGTGTGGACTCTCCAGTCTAGCAGACAGCAGCGTCACTCCTGAATCCTGCAGCTCGTTATCGCTCAGGTCCAGCTCTCTCAGATGGGAGGGGTTGGACTTCAGAGCCGAGGCCAAAAATCTACAGCTGCTCTCTGACAAGCTGCAGAAACTCAGTCTGAACAAAGAAGAAAACGTGTAGTTAGAGGAGAAAATGTGAGGAGCGCTCACTCCGACTGACTAAAAAAAAGAAAGAAGACTGCTTGACTTTAAGAATCTCAGTCGACTGAGGGGTCTCCAACGGGAGCAGCCCTAATAAGAACACATTTGGAACATGACAGGTGAATACAGTGGACTAGTGATCTCACATGTTGTTACCCCTCCACAAACGCTAGCAACTGTCGAGTACAACCTTACCATAGCTAATAAGAATAATGTCCAAAACTGCAAATCAAAGATCTAGAATATTTCTTAAACATAAATGATGAATGTAAAAATGTTTCTGACCTGAGAGTCTCCAGTCTACAGTGTGGACTCTCCAGTCCAGCAGACAGCAGCTTCACTCCTGAATCCTGCAGCTTGTTATAACTCAGGTCTAGCTCTCTCAGACGGGAGGTGCTGGACTTCAGGACCGAGGCCAGAGAAGAACAGCTGCTCTCTGACAAGCTGCAGTGCCTTAAACTAAATTAAGAAAGAACATGTAATTATAGAAATCATGAGTAAAACATTTTACAACAAATTGTAATTAAATTTGGGGGAATTTTTGAATATTTTCACTGTTTTCTCACAAACTACTACATTTAATCAAATGAAGAGAATGTGAACATCTATCACTGTGTATTTTGATGCAGCTCTAGATCCAAATATGAAATTTGAAGGGTTTTCCAGTACTTTCAAATGCGTAGCTCAGGGGTATTCAACTAAACTTCAAAAAGGTCCAGTTAGAGAAAATGTCCTCAAGCAAAGGTCCAGAACATCATAGTGTCTAACTTGCGTTGTGATTTAGTGTGATATAAATTGAAGTAGCCTAGTAGTTGTATCAGCGTCTGCATGTAATCAACAACTGACTGTCAAATCAAATAAAGAAAGTACAAAAAAGTTAAAAAACATTTTTATTTATTTAAATTTTAAATATTATATTATGTTATTTAAATATTTAAATATTTATTGTCACTTAACATTGAACTATACAGATATATAATACTGTAGATATGTATAATGTTCTTCTCTCATTAACTAAAAGAAGGGCTGCATTTAAAAAATCTAAAATAGCTTTTGAAAAATTGTGCATTTTAAAATGAAGTGCTTAATTTTAGAAAAATAAAATAAAGTGTAGCAGCAGCTTGAGTTTCCCTTTTTCTTTGTTAACTGTTTCACATCTTAACAGTCTCTCTCCCTGTGTCGTTCACTCGTCTCATCATCTGTCTCTCGCCTCTCTCGTCTGTCTGTATTCAGAGTCACAATGTTTATCGCCTGGAATGCACAGATTTGATTGGCTGAGTAGCATCACGTGGGCTGGCGTAAATCGTATGCAACTGGTCTGTGAGTTTCCTGAGCCGCTAAAGTGCTGTAAAGACTAGAAAAGCTGCGCCGGTTAAAATAGGAGCGCCCCGTCAAAATTTAAAATCCCATAATAATTTATTGATTATAGGTCCGGGTCTGTATAGGACGGCGTCTGGGTCTGGACTTGGACCGCGGTCCGCCTGTTAGTCACCTATGGCGTAGCTCATGATTGCTATGTAATACTCAACGCTAGAATACAGGCTGGTCAGTATGGATCAGCATAATAGGCTTTTCTACTACATTTCTATTATATTAATTTCAGCACAGAACACGAAATGTCTGACCTGAGAATCTCAAGTCTACAGTGTGGACTCTCCAGTCCAGCAGACAGCTGCTTCACTCCTGAGTCATGCAGTTTGTTGTTACTCAGATCCAGCTCTCTCAGATGGGAGGTGTTGGACTTCAGAAATGAGGCCAGAGAAGAACAGCAGCTCTCTGGCAGCCAGCAGTCATTTAATCTGAATGAAGAACAAAGAATAAAGCATGTAGCTAATAAGACTTCTAATAGTTTGTGAGGCATAGGACAACATTTTCAGGTTGTTGAGCAATGCCCTCTGCCATAAAACCAGGTTGCAAAACATTGTATGGAATATGGACTGAGGGGTCTGAATCAAACTCCAAATGGCTATCACTAGAAGCAAATGTGGAAGCGTTTTAAGATGAGGTTCTTTAAATGGCCACTAGAAAACACATTTGTATAAAATCTAGCAGTGCTAAGTTGAGCTGGACCTGATTTGGATTCT
This sequence comes from Enoplosus armatus, assembly GCF_043641665.1. NCBI lineage: Eukaryota > Metazoa > Chordata > Actinopteri > Centrarchiformes > Enoplosidae > Enoplosus > Enoplosus armatus. Next base: position 885,887 of record NC_092202.1, on the reverse strand, counting down.
TGAACACAAGAACTGTAAAAGCCTTTTGGATGAGAGGTCTTCAAGAATCTAAAGCAAGTCCGTTTGCCTTTGATCAAGTACCTCTAGCTAAGGTATATCATAACCTGGGTGACTGAGAAGCTTCACAGATATTTTCATATAAATATTACACGTAATAAATGTAGAACTAATTATTTAAGCTGTCTGACCTGAGAGTCTCCAGTCTACAGTGTGGACTCTCCAGTCCAGCAGACAGCAGCTTCACTCCTGAATCCTGCAACTTGTTGTTACTTAGGTCCAGTTCTCTCAAATGGGAAGGGTTGGACTTCAGAGCTGAGGCCAAGACTTCACAGTGAGTCTCTAAAAGTCGACAGCCAGAAAGTCTGCAGATTTAATAGACAGTGATTACTAAACTCAGAGTACCAATTTCTATTTGTACAGAATGCAAATAACTGATATAATTGTATAGCAGTTCTTATGTGCCTATTCATGGAAACTGACATAAAAGGAATGGTACATCATTGTAAACGCTATAAAAGTGCAGTCTGACCGGTTGCTGTCAGTGAACTAGACTATTGTTCTCTTAACTAATGCAAAGTGAAAAAAATAGCAATGGATTATGGATAATCATGACACCAAACCAAATCATTGAAAAGTCATTGATAAAGGTAAGGAACAAGTTAGATTTTTTGAAAAAGTGACAGCCCTACTGATATATCAAACCCCGTTCAAAGATTAAATGAGAACTACTTCTCTCATTTTAGAGTAAGAAGTGTCACACGTCTGACTATTAGAAGTATTTCATTCCTTGTTTAACCATCAGCACAAATCCTAAGACATTTGCTGCAGTAAACATGAGCCCTGGACTTACAGAGCCATTCTGCAGTTCCTGACAGCTGGGATCAGTCTTAGTTGTCCCTCCTCTGATGTCCTGAACGTCTTCATTTCCAGCTCATCCAGGACCTTCTCTGATATCTGCAGCATGAAGGCCAGAGCTGAGCAGTGGATCTCAGAGAGTTTCGTCTCCGATCTGTTCTCTGACTTCAGGTACTTTTGGATCTCCTGATATACTGAGTGGTCGTTGAGCTCCATCAGACAGTGGAAGATGTTGATGCTTCTGTCGGGAGAGATGTTGTAGGTGCTCATCTGCTTTAAATTGTGGATTGCTTTATGGATGCTTTCTGGACTGTTCTCTGTCTGACCTAAAAGGCCTCTTAAGAGTCTCTGATTTGACTCAAGTGAAAGGCCATGAAGAAAGCGGACAAACAGGTCCAGGTTGCCATTTTTGCTCTTCAGGGATTCATCCATAGCTCTACTCAGGAACATATCCAAAGATGGCTCACAGATACGATACCTTCCCCAGGCTTTCCCCAGAAATGTCTCCAGTATCTCGTTATCCTTGTTTGTGTGACAATAAAAAATATAGACGGCAGCCAGAAACTCCTGAACGCTCAGATGAACAAAGCAGTAGACTGTTTTCTGGAAGATCACACACTCTCTTTTGAAGATCTCTGTACAAACTCCTGAGTACACCGAGGCCTCTGTGACATCAAGACCACACTGCTCCAGGTCTTCTTGGTAGAACATGATGTTTCCTTTCTCCAGATGTTCAAACGCCAGCCTCCCCAGCTTCAGAAGAACCTCCCTGTCAGCCTCCGTCAGCTCCTGTGGACTCGTCTCATGTCCCTTATCATACTTCTGCTTCTTCCTCTTTGTCTGAACCAGCAGGAAGTGTGAGTACAGGTCAGTCAGGGTCTTGGGCAGCTCTCCTCTCTGGTCTGTAGTCAACATGTGGTCCAGAACTGTAGCAGTGATCCAGCAGAAGACTGGGATCTGACACATGATGTGGAGGCTCCTGGATGTCTTGATGTGTGAGATGATTCTGCTGGACCGCTCTTCATCACTGGATCTCCTCCTGAAGTACTCCTCCTTCTGGGCGTCAGTGAAGCCTCGTACTTCTGTTACCCTGTCGACACATGTAGGAGGAACCTGATTGGCTGCCGCAGGTCTGGAAGTTATCCAGACGAGAGCCGAGGGAAGCAGGTTCCCCTCGATGAGGTTTGTCAGCAGCACGTTGACTGATGACTTCTGCGTGACATCAGACACAACCTCGTTGTTGTGGAAATCCAATGACAGTCTGCTTTCATCCAGGCCGTCAAAGATGAACAAGAGTTGACAGACAGCGAGCTTCTCTGCTGTGACCTTCTGTAATGTTGGATGGAAAACATGGAGCAGCGTGAGAAGACTGTACCGCTGGTCTTTGATCAAGTTCAGCTCCCTGAACGAAAGCAGAACCACCAGACTGACGTCTTGGTTCTCCGAGCCCTCTGCCCAGTCCAGAGTGAACTTCTGCACTGAGAAGGTTTTTCCAACGCCAGCGACGCCGTTGGTCAGAACCACTCTGATGCGTCTCTGTTGGCCAGGTAAGGCTTTAAAGATGTCGTGGCACTTGATCGGAGCGTCGTGGAGGGTCTCCGTCTTGGAAGCCGTCTCAAGCTGCCTCACCTCATGTTGGGTATTAACCTCTTCACTCTGTCCCTCTGTGATGTAGAGCTCAGTGTGGATCCTGTTGAGGAGGGTTCCACTTCCTGTTTCATCACTTCCTTCAGTCACACGTTCACATCTCCTCCTCAGACTGATCTTATGTTCATCTAAAACCTCCAGAAGATCTTTATTCCCTACAGACGAAACAAACAATTAAGAATTATTAAGGCTTAACAAAAATCTTTAACTGACTTTGTTCATTCTTTGGCAGCAAACATAAAAAATAAAGAGGTGGGAAAAGGTATAGAACACCCCTTAGAGCTCAGTCACAAGCATTTATGACAGCAATATTTTGTGCTAATTAGTGGAGTCTATTTTTTTATTTATTATTTTGTGTGCTAGCTTGCTAGCTACTGGTGTTAGTTTGATAGCTACATTCTGGTGTTGTCATTCAATTTCTTTCACCTGGGCCCTACAGAGCTTTTAGATATAACTTTAAAAAGTCATGCTGCAAGATGAAATGTGACGATAACAGCAGACATACATGCAGTCTTACTTCCTACGGTGGTGGTCTGACTGGGTGTCAAGACCAGAATTTGGGCACAGCAGGACAGCAGGTCCTCCTCAGCACCGCGACACCTCTTTCTCTCTCTGTGGAAATGAAGGCAACTCTGTCTCACCAAAAGATTTTAATAAATGTCAACAAAATACCAAGATTTTACACACACCAGATGGTAAGAATCAGATTCTGATTCTGAAGATAAATATGTATCATTTGAGGTGTTTTGCCACCAAAATATCTTCATAGTTTCTGGTCATGTAGTCCTGATGAAAACTCCTCTACATTGCAGAGTTATACAACAGACCTGAGACCTTAATACTCTGTTTTGTGAATACAGTATCTTACTTTGTACGTGAGGGTTGAGGTTTACTGCTGATCTCTGGAGGAGATCTACGGCAGCAGTCAGTCGTCGTGGACTGACATCTGGACACCACCGACTCTGCTCTCTGGGTCTGATAGCGACCTCTGAAGAAATACATTTGAATGCCAGTCAAGTAACAACACATGTACCTTTGTGCAGGACACATGGAAGTGTGAGCAGCCCTCTTACTTTGTGAGTGAAGGGAGTGCAGGATCATTCCTGAACTCTTCAGGTTCTCCCATGGACTGGCGACACTCCAGACAGCTGAATCCCGGAGACTCTGCTCTGTCCTCCTCTTCCTCCTGACAAACACTCATCTTCAGCGAGTCTGAGACACACATTATATTTCTATATCAATACAGATAAACACTACTCAATCATATTCTATATGATTCATAATACTCCTAATCTCACCACTGTGTCACCTCACTTTATACAGTACTGCAGTATCAGTATAAGTAAAACACTAGTTGTGGGTACTGTGTGTATTTCTACTGCTTGCCTTATAATTTTCAGTTTAATTGCTGTTGTATAATTTCTATTCTTGATTTTATTTCATATTTATTGCTGATTTTACTTTTCTCGATTTCTCTGGACTTATTTCTGTCCAGCTGAATGTCGTCTCTGGGGATCAATAATCTCATCTCCTCTTAGGTGCTCACAGAAACCCTAAATATGGGCATCCTGGTGGCCTATAGGGGTCTGAGATGCACCCCCCTCCTCCTTTTGTCCAACGTGTCAAAACTGAAAGTACTTATGTCTCAACACCAGGCAGAAGCAGAAACTTGCTAAATCTAAATCTAAATCTAAAAGACTTCGATTGTATTCGTCTGCAAAGGTACAACACTAGTAAAGAAACGCTTTTCATTTGCATGAAGTAGTACTACCGTGTAGAAATACAAGTAAAAGTCCTGCATTCGAACTTTTACTTGAGTGAATGTACTTCCGCACTTTCCACCACTGACTACTACGTCATCGTTTTCTCTCAGTCTCGCGTGTTTTAAATGACCGAACCACGTAAAGAAGTAACAGTAACACGGTTGTACTCACAGTCAGCCGCTGGACCTCCGGCCGTGTCCCGCTTCACTTCACTGGACGCGTTTCCCGTGAATGCATCGGTGTCTCCGGGTTTCTCTTCCTGTTCGACTTTCGGCGCCACCGGGCTGCCCTGACGAGGGGTCACGTGACGTGGAGGTGTGAAACCATTTCCTGGTTCCAGCTGTTCAGATGCAGATGTGCTGCTTTTCCTCTGAATGCTGCTAATAATTGTGATGTCTTGTTAATAATAATGTTAATAATAACACTACACACACACACACAAATAGAAAAAGGGTTTTAAAAGGAAGAAATAAAAAAGGAAAACTAACCACTCATATATACACACACACACATATACACACACACATACACACACACACATATACACACACACATACACACACACATACACACACACATACACACACACACACATATACACACACACATATACACACACACATATACACACACACATACACACACACACACACATATACACACACACATACACACACACATATACACACACACATATACACACACACACATATACACACACACATACACACACACACATATACACACACACATACACACACACACACACATATACACACACACATACACACACACACACACATATACACACACACATATACACACACACACATATACACACACACATACACACACACACATATACACACAAACATACACACACACACATATACACACACACATATACACACACACATACACACACACACATATACACACACACATACACACACACATACACACACACACACATATACACACACACATATACACACACACATACACACACACACACACATATACACACACACATACACACACACACACACATATACACACACACATATACACACACACACATATACACACACACATACACACACACACATATACACACAAACATACACACACACACATATACACACACACATATACACACACACATACACACACACACATACACACACACATATACACACACACACATATACACACACACATACACACACACATATATACACACACACATATACACACACACACATATACACACACAAAGGAGTTTAAATCATAATTATATTTTATCGGACTCTTCTGTAACTTTATACTTCCACTACATTTCAGAGGTAAATATTGTACTTTTTACTCCACTACATGTATTCAATAACTTTAGTTACTTTGCAGATTTAGATTAATAATATAAAGTATAGCCAACAAATAAATGATCATGTATTACTGTAGATTAAACTACTCAGCAGTGAGCAGGCCTTTCTCTTCAGCTGCAGTGACAGGTGGGACCTCAGGGGGCGCTGTTGACCTGAGATACCTCAACCTCAGATTCACTCATCACCATCTGTGTGTGTGTGTGTGTGTGTGTGTGTGTGTGTGTGTGTGTGTGTGCATTATCAGTGTAATGAATGAAACAGATGAAACAGCCAGAAGCCTCGATACTCGACTCAATAAAAAACTCATCCCTGTGTGTGTGTGTGTGTGTGTGTGTGTTGTATTCATTTCACTTCCCCCCCAGGGTACTGTAATACTGTAATACTGTTTGTATAATGTAAAATAAAGTTTGTTGTATTCAGTAACATGCAGAGATGTTTTGTTTCCCAGAATGCTTTTCAGCATCGGCACACCAGAGGCTGCCTCTGAAGCCCCCCCCCTCACTGATCCCTTTGTAACAGACACTATTCGGATGCTTGTGGAGCATTGCATTATGGGATTGTTTGCAGAAAGTAGTGAACATGTGCAACTGAGTGCACGATGTAGTGGAAACATTTTACAGTCAGATAAAATGGCAGATAGTAAATATTGTGATGTCACGAGGCCCGACCATTTCTTTGTTCCACTTCCTGTTTTGTCTTTGAACTTCCTGTTAAATACAAGTCATCAGTCTTCGTCCTGATTGGTTCACACAGCGTGACCTGACATCACCACAGATATCCGATTAAAAAGATCTTTAGAGCAAAGTTACCTACAGAGTTAACTAGCTTAGCTAAACTAGCTACACTAGCTACACTAGCTAAACTAGCTACACTAGCTACACTAGCTGACTGTGCTGCTGCAGCAGCTTCATGTCTAACGTATCAGTACGATGATGCAGGTTATTAAGTTATTAACATTATTTTTAGTTTGATCATTAAACCTGCTGATTTTCACTTCTGGAATCTGGTTTTATCAACATTAATTCAAACTTTATATATGACCTTTCATTGATCATATCATTTTGAATGATTAGCCCATGTCATGGAAGGCTGTACTGTGTGTATGGAGCTTTATCAGCTACTTCATATTCTGCTGGGTAACTGAAGCTGCAGCAATACATCATGATTTACTAGTTGATTATATTCTGTATTAATAATCTGAATCTGCAAAGTAACTAATGTTATCAGATAAATGTACTCAAATACTCAGGTAAAGCACAAGTACCTTAAAATTCTACAACCCTTGAGTACATGCAGGTTTTCATATTTCCTGTCATGTTCTGTAGATCTGTGTATCCTCAGATGAAATAAAGGGCTGTTTTTCTTTTCTTCCATTGAAGTAGAGAGAGTGAATATTTGGTTTCACTTCTGATAATCTGATATCACACACACACACACACACACACTGCTGCAGGTAAGGAAAACATTAAATATGTGTGTACATATGATACTGATAACATAATACGATTGTGTGTGTGTGTGTGTGTGTGTGTGTGTGTGTGTGTTTATCCAAATCTCACTTCCTGTCTTACTTACAGACATTTATCTAAAGGCAAATGTGTGTGTGTGTGTGTGTGTTTGTGGTGTGTGTGTGTGTGTGTGAAATGTTTTCTTGAATGATCTTATAATTACTAATGTGTGTGTGTGTGTGTTTATCTTATCAGTCATCGATGACTGCAGCTCCGATTGTATCAGAATAATTAAAACACACAAACACACACGCAGGTGTCGTTGTTTCGTGAGTGTGGAAAGGTTAAATGTTACTGACTGAAAGGTCGAGAGTTTAATTGTCATCAAGATAGAAGAATATGTAAAAATAGTGTGTGTGTGTGTGTGTGTGTGCGCTGATTGTTTTGACAGGATTGTGATTTCCATATGATGTCAAAGGTAAACTCCTCCTAAGACACAGTTATCAGCAGTGACTCTGGAGATATCTGCGACTTCTTTTTTCAAGTACTGTCCTCAAGTGTAATTTTGATGTACTTTATACTTCTACTCCAGTACCTTTTGGGGTTCTCTACATTCATTTGACAGCTGCAGTTACTGTAGTTGTAACTGTAGTTACAAATAAAGATTTAAAAGAAAAAACACATGATCAGTTTGTAAAATCGAGTTTGTTGAAGGTGAAACCAGCGGCTGCTCCAGTTTGGCCACATCGTGTCTCAGATGTCTGATGAGACTTTTCACATGGTTCCAGTGGAGCACACTTATTTCAGATCGAATGATCCGATATTACACGAAAAATATTGATCGAAATCAGAATTTTGCTGAAATTAGCATGTCAGCTAAAAGCACAAACTTTACTTTTTTCCCATCTGGAGGTTTTCACACAGAAATAGCAAAGTAATCTTTTTATTTTCATCAATCCAACAGTTTAATGAACGTAACAGCCTCACGGGGGCGCTGCAGGCTTTTACAGTCACATCAATATCCCTGTTCTGATCAGGTTTCTGGGGTATCTTGGTTAGATCATATTCTGGTTTGAGACACCTGGATAATCAATAAATAAGTAAGAAACAGTGGAAACATGCTGCTGCAAGTAACCAAGAACAGAAAACAAATCAGAGCTGACCTGCTGAAATCCTCAAGTCCAGACCAGAACTGAACCAGGTCTCAGGGTCCAGAGTTTGTAGTCGACCTCGGCTCCGTGTCTCTGTGGTGGAAGAAGTCCACCAATCAGGAAAAGAGTGAAAAAGAAGACAGAAAATAAAAGGAGAGGAAGAATGAAGGTAGCTTGAGGTGACAGCTGGTAAACTGATCTGTGAATGCAGTGATTGTCTGCAGTGTGTACTTCTGTACAGTACAACTGTAGTATTTCCATTTTATACTACGTTATGCTAAGTGTACTCCACTACATCTCAGAGAGAGATATTGTAGTTTTACACATGCAATATTGCACCATATACAGGTGACAGAGTAGCTGGATTAACAATATAAAATGCTGCTGACAGATAGTGAACATGTGTGTCCTCTGAGAACCTTTCTCTTTTTATCTTTATGGGACTTTTGTAATCTTCAGTAACTAAATAAAGATCATTTTTATTTTTATTCAGAATCTACGAGTACCCCCCCCCCACACACACACACTCACACCTCTGTATCGATGGCTGCAGGTGGGGGGGCGCGGGTATCGATGTGTGTGCGGGAGGGGCAGGGGCGCGTGGCCGGGTTGTGGGCGGACCTGGGGTCGCGCGTGGCATTGGAAGCAGCCTATAAAGCGGATCGGGGTCCTGGTCCATCTCACCTGTCTTCGTTCCTTCAGTGAGACGGGCAGCATCTTCTTCTGCTCACCTGAGAGTCGGGGTCTTCTTTTACTGAACTTCTGGACACGCAAACCCCGCAACACGCCGGGACTCACGTGACCGCACTTCACTTCTTCCAGAGGACAGCAGCAGGTACGACTCACACACACACTCACACACACACACACACACACTCACACACACACACACACTCACACTCACACACACACACTCACACACACACTCACACTCACACTCACACACACACACACACTCACACTCACACACACACACACACACTCACACTCACACTCACACACACACACTCACACACACACACACACACACTCACACTCACACACACACACACACACTCACACACACACACACACACTCACACACACACTCACACTCACACACACACACACACTCACACACACACACACACACTCACACACTCACACACTCACACTCACACACACTCACACACACACACACTCACACACACACACACACTCACGGTCTGCGTGTCCGTGAGGTGAGTCAGAACTTGTTCATGAAGGATGCTTTCAGTTCTTGTAAACTTTCCAGTCTGAACTCAGTGGGAAGAAAGTAGTACTAGTACAGAGTACATGAAACAGTATTTGATGAGTATTTTTGTCCCAGCAGCAGTCATGACCCGCCACTTGGTGCTGATGGTGTGTCTCGCGCTCGTGCTGGTGGTGTGTTCACGCGGCGGGGAGGCGCGTGTCAGGCTGAACTCCATCAGAACGGTGATCCTGAGGGAGGGGCACGCGCTGCCGGTGAACAGGAGCACGTGGGAGCCGAGCCTGGACCTGACGGTGAGTGTGTTTTCTGACGTAATGACGTTCGGTCGTCCGGTTTGTTCCGGAGTCCAGTTCGACAGCAGCCGGTTTCATGAAGGTCTCGTGTCTCCGCAGCTCTACCAGTGCATGAGCGACCTGGAGTGCAGCGAGGGGAGCTACTGCCACGCCCCCACCAAAGGCCCCGCCCACTCCCGCTGTCAGACCTGCCGCAGGAGGAAGAGGCGTTGCCATAGGGACGGCATGTGTTGCCCGGGCAACCGTTGCAGCAACAGTAAGATTGTCCATAATTAAGCATTAATAAGCATGTCTGTCATTTTGTAGTTTCATCAAAATTAGTCAAACTTGGTATCTCCTCAAAAGTAGAAAAGTTTTAATTCACACTTACTGTCTCATAATTTGGATTTTAAAAGTCCCAATTCTGCTTTACTACCTGGTCTATCTACCACTACCTCGCTTTAGGGTCTAATCATCTTGATGTAGAATCTTATAATCTTTAGCATTTCATCATTTTGACCATGTGTCGCATAATTAAAATGTTCTGTAACTCCACTTCTGTAACCATGATTCAGTTTGTCATCATCTTAATTCCCCTCTTTCTCCTTCAGATATCTGTGTTCCCGACGTGGACAGTTTCGTGTCTCAGAGGATCCCAGACTCAGATGAAGGGACCAGTCCTCTGTCTAAAAAGAAAGGATGGAGGAAGAGAGGGAGGATGGATGTCAAAGGGCCCCCGGGTAAAGGTGAGCACATGTTGGTGCTTTCACACACATATCATTTCAACCAGCTTCCTGAAACTTTATTCACTTTTTATGAACGGAATTCTTTTTATCTGTTTATTTTGTCTGGAACGTGTTATAGTCCGATTTTGTCAGATTTGCCCAGAGAAGGCTCACATCACTATGATCGCGGCTTCTTTCACGTACTGGGTCATCTTAGTGACTGTCAGTGTCTCTGTTTCCAGGTCAGGTCGGGGATCCCTGCCTGCGCTCCTCAGACTGTTCGGGCGGTTTGTGCTGCGCTCGTCACTTCTGGACTCGCATCTGCAAGCCGGTGTTGCGGGAGGGACAGGTTTGCACGCGACACCGCCGGAAGGGGAACCACGGCCTGGAGCTGTTCCAGCGCTGCCCCTGCGGCGACGGACTTAGCTGCCGAACGCTACGAGAGCCCGGCGTCCAACCTTCATCATCATCTTCATCCTCTCTGCTGGCAGCTGCGGCAAAGTCCAAGTTCGCAGCATCCTCTTCCTCATCTCGCCACTCCTCCCCCCACACTTCACTGCTGTCTTCATCATCTGCAAAGTCGTCGTCATCGCCAGCGGTGGCAAAGACAAGACTTCATGTGTGCCAGAAAAACTGAGGAATCGAACGAAAGACAAACAGAGGAGGAGAGAGGAAGGAAGGAAGGAAAGACCTCCCTCTCTCTGCCAATGACCGACCCCGGAGGAAACGAGAGGCAGAGACCAAGACAGAAGACAGTGAGGCCGAGAGAAACGGAGGGAGGGGTGAATAACCATACCTGTTCACACCTGTGAAAGCTCCCTATAACCCCTCCTCCTCCCCCAGACTGTCCCAGTATCTCCATGCTAATTAGCTTCCTGTCAGGCTACATTCACACACAAACTCTGCGGGATGTGAAACTCTTTGTGGTTCAGATCTGGTTTCCTCCTGGGTGTCTAGACGAGCAGAAACCACTTTGAAATCTGGTTTGGCGCCATTTACACAGGAAAAGCATTAATATTGAAAACCTGGTCCACGTCTGTTGTAATGGCCTCCAGCAGGCATTGAGGACCCACAGATATCCAATCATGTGCTGAACCACACTAAAATATATCTCAAAAAGGAATCATTGTGCTAATTGGGAGGGTTTCACTCATTTCATCTCATCTGTTGAGTGACTTTATTATACTTTCTTTCAACATGTTTATTCTGCTTTTCAAAACAAAAGTCCTAAATTGCACTGGTATAAGTAGAGTTTTTATGGCCCAGTTAAAAATAAGTTTCACTACACCTTTCCACTGTTGTACCACAAATGGAGAAAGTTCTGGAAGATGCTTTTAGCCAAACTTTCAACACCTCAAGAACTCATTTAAATGGAGAAGGACTTGATGGTTGATGTATAATGTTCCTCTGAAACTCCTGAAACAAAAACTGTACCACAAATATACCTTCTCTTCTTCTGTCACGCTAACACCCATTAGGAAAAGAGAAACTGGGCGCCAATAGAAACTCGTTCACATCCATAAACTGTGAAATGTTGCCTCGTTAAACTCCCCAAACTTTAAGGCCTGAGGTTTGTCCAGACGTCCTGTTTGATTGCACTGTTGTTATTGCGATAGAGTTATTTTTCTATAAGTTGTTCCTGTATATTGTGGATGAATGTTGGTATAATATTTGCCTGTTTGTTATGTGTCACTCTGCCCGTTTAGTTTGGCGGTTTTATTTCCAACACTTAAAGAAGGAATCTTCCATTTCTGTAATGTAAGGCAGTCCGTCAAGCAATCACTAATCTGTGTTTTTATTATTAAAATGATTTGTCATTTCCAACATGTCTGTGTGTCTGGTTTTTGGATAAACGTATGTGTTTATGTTGTTTTTAAACGAAACACTGAAACGCTTAGGAAACCTTTGGAGTGGAGGGTTATAGCAGCAGATTAATGCCCATGGTTTTTGGAATCATGTGCAACTATTGACATTGGTGTGATGTTCAGGGGTCCAGATACTTTTGGCCATATAGTCTAAATTGATTAGATTGTGTGTTGCCAATTATTATCTTTGTTCTGCTCTTTGACGTACTAACTGGGGACTACTCAGGAATGCCCATGACAAGCTAGCTAACTCACATGGTTTCCATTTTGTATTTGGTCGTTGTTTGCTAGCATCAGCCAGCTTGTAGCATCTAGTGATGAAAGATCAGTCTGTTTAAATTAACTAAGAGCTAACGTGATGAAAATACTTTCACAGAGCTGCTGTGGTTGCTAGTCATTTTTCTTGGTTCATTTTATTGTGATATTAAGATTTTTACCCCACTCTGGGACACTACCACTATAACTAACCTAAAACAAACAAATTGTCACCTTTCAATTTCTCTTTACGTAATGATTAAACAAAGGAGATACAATATGTTAATTAGCCAGCTTTATAGGTTTTAGTTGGTGTATTTTCAAACTTTAGTAAGAAACATTTAATATCTGAGACTGAGTCCTACATCTGGTTGGACCACATGTATCTGAAAACCAGGCGCTGAATGTTTTTCCCAGTACTGGTGGGTGGTGATAAGATTAACAAAGAGGAAAAGACATCCCCACAGGCCTGTAAAGACACAAGGAAATGATTTATCTGTGTAGATAAAAGTTATTTATGACCACAGAGTTAAAGCCCACTCTCAGATATTTAAACTGCTGGCCGATTTAAATATCTGTCAGAAGGATAGCAGGTGATTTCTGTCGTCATCCTGTAATGAAAATCAGACTGTTGAATGAACAGTGTGTCCGTGGGTCATTAAAAAGTAAATTTAACAAATATCAGGCCTTACTTTTGAGTTTATGAGGTCTCAGTTTCCACATTAAATGTTATCTGATTCAATTGCTTCTTTTGACTGAATCAGTTGAGTAACATCAGATGTTTTATAGCTTTTAAAACAAAAAAAGCTATAAAATCCAATAACTAGCATACATACAGTGCTAACCAGCATTACATCCATAGCCACGGAGAATATAATTAGCTTACAGCTACATTCGTTTCTGGGGTTACAGCCTTAGAAGAACTCCTGGTCAGAACTGGAACATCCATTTGTTGTTGTTGTTGTTGTTGTTGTTGTGGATGATGCAGAGTTTAAGCTAACGTTAGCAGCTTTGTCCTGCACTTGGATTTGGGGAAGTTTAAACATCCTCAAATCTTTCTCTCTGTTTGAAAAATAATGACACTGTACTAAAATACTAAGACTAACTAGCTACCCTGCTGTTTGAGAAAACTGCTGCCCTTTTATTTCCATGTGGATCAGCTGGTGAGTATGCTAACATTTTCATCTGAGACCTGTTAGCCTCAGTCTTTTAGCATGATAGCTTGTATGTAGCCATCAAGTGCACATGACCGGCTTTCACAGGCTTCTTGTTTTACAGCAAGTCAACCGGTGATGAGTTTTCAACCAACTCATGGAGCTAACGTTAATTAGCAAGCTTTTGACAAAATTAGCTAGCAGCAGCCACCATTTCAATCGTCGCAGATAAAAAAAATTGCTGTGAATTTTGATGTTAAATCTGCCACTTTTATCATTGTAAACACTTTCGGAAAAGGAAACTTGACAACTGCAGCAACTTTAACCAGCCACCAGGGTAAACATAAGTCATTTTAAGGCATTTGAATCCTTGTGAGGACAGTTTTGCAGAAAGTTTGCAAGAAAGACAAAACTTCACAGAGTACGTGCTGATACGTATGACCATCTTTGGTAATTTCTTTGTTTCCCAAAACCTTCCGAGAATCGATTTCAATCTTCTGGAGACTGGCTGACATCGAGAGAGAGGAGAGAATGTGTGTTTGTGTCAGCATGTTCCCTCTTCTGTGGTTGGTAGCTGTTGGGCATCACTGTCCTCAGTTTGGGCATGGTTGTTATAAAGATAACACACACTGTCGTTTACATGCTTGTGTCACTCTTCCATCCGTGTTCCCCAGCTTCCCTGTTGCTGCGTGTTCAGTATAGGTCAGTGACACACACACACACACACACACACACACATCTGCATCATCGTCACTCTTCCACCTGTGTTTCCCCGTCTCCTTGATGTCATAGTTTAGCTTCACACACACACAGTCTTCCCTGATGTTCTGATGATAATGTGATTAAAATAGTAAAGTAAAACAGCTTTCTGCTCTCGGCCATTGATGTTGTATTTTCAGTGAGTTGTGGTGAAAAATCAGTTAATGCTGCCTTTTGGTTAGTATTATGTTAGGGGGCATTATGTCAATGGAGGTTCTCACAAGTATAGTAAAAATATGTCTGTTTGCAGTAATAAATAGGAGGTCATTGGATACTGACATGACAGAAAAGACATCCACATGCTGCTGATGAACATGTGTTGATAATAAATATCTTATCTCTGTCAGGATAAACTGTGAGCAGATGACGGTGTTTCTCTCTGCGGCTCGAGGCAGCGACAGTTTTCACTCAAACTTTATTCTCCACAGAGAACGCTGACGGAGCTGCTTCACATTCACGCTGAGGGTCGCCCACACGGCCGGACCAGCATGTGTTCATGCAGCTTTTATTACAAACCAGGTAGATTCAGACAGTGGTGGTCTGTACTCAGTACTCAGATCCTTTACTCAGGTAAAAGTAGAAATGCCATAGCTGAAAATACTCCATTACATGTACGTAAAAAGTACCTTGAAGTGTCAGATGAATGTAGTGGAGTGAAAGGTACAATATTTTGCTCTGAGATGTAGTAGAGTAGAAGTAGAAAGTAGCATAAAATGGAAATACTACTAAAAGAACCTCAGAATTGTACTTGTAAATGTACTTGGTTTCAGGTAAACATTACATATGCACACGCACAGTTAGGGACACTCATTTCCTTCAAGCTTCATTTTTGAAAGGAAAAAAGCCCCCACCAAGTTATCTTTTTCTCATAATAATAATAATAATTATTATTATATTTTTATGTGATTGATTAAAAACCATAACTTAACTATAGTTAAGTAGTATAGTATTATGAGATAGTATCTCAGAGAGATACTCAAAGTTATGAGAATATAATTATGATAAGCTTTAATGGTGAGATTCATTGTTATAAGATGAGAAACGTCTCTGAATTATGAGATAGTATTTGATAATTATGACTTCTTATTAAGATTCTTAGTGTTATAAGTGTTGAACTGGCTTCGATACATCAACACACTCATACTGCCTGTTAAGGTGTTCCTTTAAATCTAAATTGCAGGGATGTTTGTCAGTTTTACAACCTAATAAAACTACTGAGAGAAGGACAGATGGGTTGGACTGGTTATTATTTAACCAGTAACCACACACACACACACACACACACCTCCTATATTGATCAGTCCAGGAAATGTTAAAGCAGGTAAGACTCGCTTTTGTAGATCTGTTAATCTCAAGTTTAAATGTCTGGTACTTAAATAAAAGCAGGTTCATCATGGACTGTTACATGTTATCTGAATGATCAGTGCTTTATAGACACACTGCAGTTCTGGTGAAAGTGATTTTAAAAAGGAATGTTATGTGTTACTGTTCATGTTTTCATAATTCACTGATAGAACTCACTGAACTCGAGTGCCAATACCTGAATAAATCATCAATATTTTCTGCTGTAGATTGTAACATTTTCCCTTACCCTGAGGAAAAATCCTTAAAGTTTTTTAAATAAAGTTATGCAACAACAAAAAATATTTAATGGTAAAGGGATGCATTCAGGATGTGAAGTCGTAACTCATCAACCACTAAATGCTGTGAAGCATTTTGTTATTTATTTTAAAACGTAGTTTCTTGAGATGGATCTCGACACGGAACACCGTCGCCATGGCAACAACCCCTTCAGCTTCCTCAGCAGCTGGGGTAATAAACTCAGTGACGAGCGGAATGTGCTGGCCCTGAACGTGCTGTTGCTGGGCAACAGGCAGAGTGGGAGGAGCTCTGTAGGGAATGCTCTGATTGGTCAGTAGTTCTACTGTATATAAAGCAGGAAGCTAGCGTGGCTTTTTAGCTGTGTGTCACCATCCAGTTTTACTGAAGCTCCTCTGTCGGAGTATAAACTGCCGTTAGGAGACAGATAGCTGTTGAATAAACTGTGTGAATTTATTCTCCTCTTAGCAGCCGAGCTAACAAGCTTGTGTTATTGAATGGAATGAAGACCAACCCTGAGAACAAAGTAAACAGCACAGTGCAGACAACAGAGAGAAGCTCAGAGAGCTATTGCAACCCATTTGCACTAGCATGTTAGCAGTTAGCTCGCCAGCTACAGTAGTTCACCATTCAAAAATTTCATTTACTATATCATAATTTTGACTGTTTTTATGCATACTATTTCATTCATGATTTTCTTTTGCTGGTGGAAATGGTCTTAACTTTTAGATGGTGAACAGAAAAAAATAATCTATTATTAAAATGATTTTTATATAAATCCGTATGTTCGGCAGGTGGAGACGAATTCCAAACAGGAACCTGCATTTCTGGCATTTCCATGACAACAGACTTCCAGCTCCTCAGCCGAAATTTCCAAAAGTATTTCAGAAGACAGGGGGCGGAGTCTGACCTCATGCTGAGAGTGATTGACACACCCCCTCTGTTGCCCCGCCCACAGAGAGTGCACGAGCTCTGCCCCGAGGGCGTGCACGTACTTGTGCTTGTTGTGAGAGCTGACCTTCCACACGACAACACACACCTGAAGGAGCACGTGGAGGTAAAAAACACACACACACACACACACACACACACTCATACACTGTAATGTGCGTGATCTTTTGTGTGTTTTGTGTGTGTTGCCTTTCAGACTCTCTTTGGTCCAGAATGGCGTCGTCACGCTTTACTTGTTCTCACACACGCTGACCACCTGAAGGAGGCGGGGCTTCACCTGTCAGTCTACCGAACACAAACTAGTGATTGGCTGAGAGCTGTGGCTGAAGAGGTGGAAGGAGGAGTCTCATTCTTGGACAACAGCTGTGATTGGCCGTCGACCAGAGGACGACCATTGAGAGACCGACTGCTCCGCCTCTCAGCCAGGAACCACCACAGAGCTCTGACGGTCAAGACAGAGGTCTCACTCTGACTCTAAAATGAAGGAGGATAACTGATAACCCATAACTGCTCTATACTGTCTGCTGTTCAGTGAGTTGGAAAGGGTTGTTGTAGTTGAAGTGTCAGGCTGATCAACACTTTCACTTCTCAAACATTACGTATTTGGTATTGATGCCTAATTAATGGACCTGTTATAGTTTCTTTTAGCAGTTATCACAGGATTCATTCATAAAAAACATTTCTGTGCTTTCTGCTCTTAAACTGCTCAATGTTTGAACAAACTCTGGTGACACTCGAAGACCACAGAATATCTTCAACAGTTTTTACATAAAATACTCAAATAAAACCTGTTCTATGACCCAACACACTGGTTTGGTTTTTGGAGGTGACCTAAGCATCTAATGTCATCAGATATTGAACTGTGAGCAGAAATGTGTCACCTCGTCTTATTCGCTGCTGTCCAATAAACTGAAAGTAGAGGTGGGCACTTCCTGTCTTCAGGTCAGATGTAAACAAGAGCACTCGAGGAAACAGCTGATTGTGGTTTCAAGTGAGTTTTTAATCAACACACAACAGGGATGCAACTGAAATTTGTTTGCTACTATGACGTGGCCCCCTTCACTGTGTCTATCTGATGATGCAGTTAGTGAGGGAGGGGGCCCTGCACAGTCCCTTCCCCTTCACCTCGAACCCGCAGCCTTTATAGTTGGCTATGCCCCTGCAGTCGACCTGCAGGTCGGGCTGAAGAAGCTCCCAAACCCTCTGTTTGGACTGCAGCTCTCTGTCCGGGTCACCTGAACAGAGAGAGAGTGGGGCCCATGATTACCTGGAAAGAGACTGTGAAACATCCCAAAACCCATTTTCATCCAGTTGGCCCAATGACCCAGTCAGCGCTAACATGTTACCAGTTACATAGCATGTTAGCACAGTAGCAGCATTACCATGTCAGCCTCCAGTGCCACTTATTTTGCAAGGACTCACAAATAACCATGTGCCTCTCCTGACTAGGCACTAATGCTCATGGCGGCCATTTTGAATTCCAAGACACTAAGGAAATTAGCTATTTGCTGTTAGCTGAGAGAGAAATCTCTGATAAAGAAAAGAAAGAATTCAGTATTTTTACTTCAGTATAAGCTGTGTCTTTGTTTGTTTTGGGTTTTTTGAAGCCCAGAACTGCTTTTTTAGCATTGTTTTATTAATCAGTCATTATGTTTGAAAATTATTGCTATTGGAATTCCACCGTTGTAACCACGGTTACCAGGGTAGTTGAGGAAGGTGACTCTGTCTCCAGGGGTGGAGCCTGTGGGCGTGGCCAGCAGCTCTGTGTAGTCATCAGAGGTGGAGCAAGAGAGGAGGCGGGCCTGAGAGACCACGCCCCTCAGTTTACAGGCCTTGATGTTGCATAGCAACACAGCTAGGCTGCCCTGGAGCTGCAGAGAGAGAGAGAGAGATGAAATACTTTTATAGAATTATTTTTAGTAAAGAGGACAGATTTTAAATGACAGAAAGAGAGGAAGAGGAAACAAGTTAGAATCTCTTTTTATATTTTGAATATTAAGTCTTGTTACCTCGTCCAGGTTTGTTTTCCCTCCCAGCTTGCTGACCACTGTGCGGGGGGCGTTCTCTCCCACGTCCACCTCCTGGACGGACAGCTCCTCCACCAGCGGGTGGCGGCGGACGCTGATGATCCGTCCCACCCGCAAGTCCAGTCGTGACACGTCGATCCGAGGCTCCGCCCACAAGGAGAGAGAGTCACAGGTGGGACGAGCTAAGAGAGAGAGAGACAGGTAAAGTCAGTCAGTCTGTCTCTTCCTTCCTTCCTTCCTTTCCTCATTTCTGTCCCTCCCCCCTCATCTCACCTTTCCTCTCTCCTCTCCTCGTCCTGCTCTGTCTCTCGATCCGGTCATGTGAGGAAGAGGAGGGGGGAGGAGGATTTGTTGGAACAGCAGCTGTTGCTCCAGCAGGGGAGGGAGGTTGATTGACAGGTGTTGTGGGGGCAGGGCTTAGAGTTGGAGGAGGCGGGGCCAGAGAGAACAGAGCCTTGGCTGAAAGAGAGAAGAAGAGATGTGATTTTATCTTTTGGCCAAAACTCCAAAAGGTTTCAACTTAATAAAGCTCTTTATTGAATTAAAATAATTCACTGTGGTTCTCTGTTATTTAGATCGGACCACAGTCGACCCTGAAGCAGCTCAGAGGGAAAGAAAATCATCGCCAGTCGCCAGTGTGTTTCTATATCTTTGTGAGGACCGGGTTGAGTTTTAGATGTTGAGAGTGAGGACATTTTGAGCAGACGTTAATGATGTGAGGACATTTCTGGAGTAAGGACAGTTTTTTTTAAAAAGGGAGGACAGTTGAAGACATTTTTGGGAAAGTGAAGACATTCTTAAAAATTAAAGAACATTTTGGAAAGTGAGGACATTTTTGGAACTTATCTTCACATCCAAAGGGCAGTGTGAGGGTTCAGACTAGGATTAACGTTGAGGTTAGGGAACGCATTATGTCAACGAGGGTCCTCAAAAATATATAAGAACAAAGTGTGTGTGTGTGTGTGTGTGTGTGTGTGTACCCGTGCGTCTCCTCTGTTTGTCCTGCAGCTGACTCCTCAGCTGGTCGATGTCTTTCTTCAGTTTGCCGTTTTCCACCAGCAGCTTCCTCTGATCTCTGACCGACGCCTGCAGCACTGAAACACAAACACACACGTGTAGTTTTCACCTCATCCACAAGGGGGCGCATTACCTGCTTGAACAATGTCACAGCATCTTTCTGCTCTTTGTTTGTTGGGTTTTGTCACAGATTTTGTTTCAGTTCCAGTATTCTCAGTCTCCTCTCAGTGTTTCTCTGGCTGTGAACTTGGATTAAAATGATTTGGCTCTGAATCTATCAGTTACTGATCATTTATTTAATTGGTGTGTAACTTGCTGATGTAATGTTCTGCAGCACACGATCGCCCTCCCTTCCCTCCCGTCTTTGCTCTTACGTGCTTTCTCTCTCATCAGCAGGGCGTGAGTTTTAAAATACTCCACGATCTGCTCGCCGTCCTCTGGATCGAGCTTCATGAAAGCTGCTGCCAGGCTGAGAGTCAGACAAACAGAGGATGATAGAGACAAAAGTCAATTTTCTTATAGAAATCCCCAAACATAAATAAAATAGATACAATTTAAAACTTTTTTGTTCCCAAATTCACTTCCCAAGCTCCAGTTTGTGGTCCTCTTCCAAGAGAATCAAATACTGTTGTAAAGAAAAGGTTGCATGTAACGTAGGTGTCTAACAAACGTTTTCTTTTTAACCAAATTCAGCCCAGTTTGAGAGGAGTTCAGCTCAGGTCTGTCAATGATCTGTTTCATGTGACACTGCAGTGGGCGTGGCTAAAACACCAACCGGCTCTGCCATGACTGACAGTATGCAAATCAGACAGTCAGGCAGTGATGTCATCGGCACACATTTATATAGATGATATCTCAGAGGAAAGGATGTCACACACACACACACACACACACACACACAGTGTGAAATGTCAGAATTAATTGATATGGGGAAGTTTGATTTCCCTTGATTTCATTTCTGTATCAAAACAGAAATGAAATGTCTCAATCCGCTTCAAAGCACTTCCTGTTTGACATGACTGACAGGTGGATTAAGGGAAACACCTGTCGGCTTGTATACCTGTGATCCAGCTACAATTAAAATGCTGCTGACACATTAATGTATCAGTGATAATAATCCTATGTAACCCCATGAAAGGGGCATTTGGCATAATGCGTGTTACTGTACAAGAACATTTTACCGATAATACTTATATACTTTTACTTAAGTAAGATTTTGAATGCAGGATTTGTAAAGGAGTATTTTACATTGTTGTTCTACTACTTTTACCAAATCCCAAAATCTCAACATTGTTCACAAGTAAGTTGTATTTCAGAGTGAACAGCAGGACTAAAGATGAGAGTTTATAGTTAAACCACATGAAGAGAGACTCAGCATGTCGCTTCAACAAACTGAGACATGAAAGCATAGAAAGAGCCGTCATTGAAGTTTTGATAGATGTTATCTGCGATGAAGGAAAGTACATATTAATACCATCAAAAGACTGTGCGCACACACACACACACACACACACACACACACACACACACACACACACACACAGGCTTGTTGAAACCAGCCTATTTGCATAATGATAAACAGAAAGCTACTGACGCACCCGTCAGCTGCAGGTCTGGAGAACATTTACATACACAAACACACTCGACTGTCACCAACACACTTCGCTACACAAGCTCATTATTAAAGGGAAAATCCCCATAAAACACTTTAAAAAATAGTTAAATAGTTAGAAACTAATCTTGGTGATGGACCTGATGAAGCGTTTGGGCTTAATTTAAACTGCAATACCATTAAAAGCAACTGTGTTCCACATTTTAGTTTCTTTGTTGTTTCATTACTTTTATTTTCTTTCTGCTGATTTCAGATCAGACGTGGGACACTTTCAGGCGTACCCTCGTGCACCACCTTTGCAGATGTGGAAAGTATATTTTTAACTAAAAGGCACAATCACAGTTCATTAAAATGTAATCGCTGCGATCAATGGACTCGGGGTGAACTAAATCAACATGAATTTTTCACATCAAGTTCAGCAAGAAAACATAATATGTGCGTGCCTTCCAAAACAAATCACCGTTATGATCTGACAACTTTGTGCTTAAGGTTTGGTTAGGTTTAGGCTCAAAAATCATTTGTTAGATTCAAGGAAACATCATGTTTGGGTTAAAATAACCACTTGGTTTAGGTTAGGGGACCTTCCTCGTCACGTCTCTATAATACCGTCTTCTGATTTCCTATTTTGTTCCGGTCATAATAACTACGGCCACTAGAGGGCTTTGTCAACATTTTTTCTTAGGAGGACAGTCTCATTGTAGCTTATCAGCTATGTTTCATCATCCACTTTTATTGAACTAAACTTGTTTTTGTCACTTATGAGGACATCACATTGACTTCCATTCATCCCCTGGAGAATAAAGCTCAAATTATACTTTCCTGTACTCGTGCACTCATACTGTACTCTGTACCTTAAACTTATAACTGTTGTACATGTACATTTTATCATTTGTCCATGTCACATTTATGACCATAACACGTGCACTTGTTTGACAAGACCCAATGTAGCATACACATTGGAGTATATCCAGGCCTTTACCCTAACCTTAACCAAAAACCAAAAGTCTTAAACCTAAATTATAATGCTTGGCTTTGTGGGGACTTTTGTCACCAAATGGTAGTTGAGTCCCCACAATGTGATAAATACAAACTCACACGAGCAGCAGCTGCTGAACCACTGAAATGCAGAAAGCAACAGCTGCAGTCGGGCCTTCTGCTATAAATAACATGAGCTGAAGACAAACGAGACAACAGTGGTTGAAGAAGTACTCAGACCTTTAACTTAAGTAAAAGTAGAAGTACCACAAAAAACAAATACTCTGTTACAAGTGAAAGTTCTGAATTCAAAATCATTTCATTACCGTCTAAGCGGCACCTGAATGTTGTCAAGGTGGAGCTAATCTTAACAACTGTATGCACTGTTGGGTAGTTTCATCTATAATGATGCATCATTTATAAACTGATCTCATGTTTGACGTGTCTGTAAAGTAACTAGTAACCGAAGCTGTCAGATAAACATAGAAGAGTATAAAGTGCAATATTTGCCACTGAATTGTAGTGGAGTAGAAGTATAAAGTACCTTGAATTTGTACAGTAATTGAGTAAATGTACTTAGTTACATTCCACCACTGCAAGACACAGCACACACACAAAAACACTGATCTTTAACATTCACAACTGTTTTGCCGGAGATGAAAGCCACTTCACTCAAGATACAGAAAGGGAACAATCCACAACAATGGATGATGAAATGAAGAAAAAAGAATAACTCACACATAGAAAGGACATGTGTCTGCAGCTGTGGGGTTTTAAAATTGAATGAATCCACTGGACTTTACCTCTGATTCAACCTTTAAATGCCCTCTGCAAGGAGTAGACCTTCATACTGCCTTTATTTAAAACTATGACACACACCTTAAACGAACAGGAGGGTTAAGAAAAGACAAGAAAAACACACAGAGACACGCAGGTTTGTGGATCGTACCTGGGGTGAAACAGGCTGTCGGTGTTGTCCATGTCGGGCGATGGTGTCGCTCGGCCGGTCAGAGACAGAAAGCTCAGTCCGTCTTCAGCTGTCTGTTTCCATCTCCAGCTGGAGTCAACACCGTTTGTCGTTGGAGGTCAAAGGTCAAACACCTCCCCTGTAAACACCCAGAACAAGGCTCAATGATTTGGTTCTGATTGGAAGCTCAATAACCAGAAACTAGAAACTCGCTGATTAGTTAAAATGAAACGAGATCTAATAAAATAAAATGTCTCCTATAATCTCTTTTTATTATGATGAAAACTGCTGTTTTTCACACGTTTATTTTTAGACAGATAAAGATCTGTCTGCACATAAAAGTACATAACTACAACTCTGCTGTGTTATTATTATTATTATTGAATCACTGAACAACAAACACATGATCAAAAGGGGCAGGTTCAATTATTTCTGACCCATCTTTAAATTTATGTATATTATTTAAATAAATAAAATAAATAAATACATAAATAAATAAGTAATCCCACATGGCCATCAAAGTGAAGTGATTATTAGTATCATTAGGATCATTTTTGGTATCTGTAGTAGTAATTATTATTATTAGTCCTGTACCTCAGTATTTATCTGTGTACTACCATTATTGCAGTGGTAAACAAATATTGGTCCGTGGGCCAAATGTGCGCCCCCCCCCCCCTCAAAAGAAAGCCGAAGCAACATTAAAACTATGAACACATTAATTATATCAATAATTATATTCTAATGTTTTGATGCTAATACTTTTGTACTTTTATAAGTATAATTTTGAACGCAGGACCTTTACTTGTAACAGAGTATTTCTTCACTCTAGTTTTGCTAAAAATATTATGCTAAAATATGATTTGCTTGTGCCACTAATGTTTATTACTGTGCATTATAATTGTACAGCGTATATTCAGTAATAGTTACTGTTTTTTGTTTCGTAGCTCATTTCTTTCATGATTAACATGTTTCTATCTATCTATTGATCTATGTGTTACCAGCTGAGATTAAGAGGGAAGACAGAATCCTCTTCAGTGTAATTTAAAGCGTCAGTATGCAGAGAATGTGTGTGTGTGTGTGTGTGTGTGTGTGTGTGTGTGTGTATATATATGGAGAGAGAGAGAGAGAGACAGAGAGAGAGAGAGAGACAGAGAGAGAGAGAGAGAGAGAGAGAGAGGTGTGTTGGGGTTTTTCAGCACACAATCAGCCCCCTCTGGTGGAAGAAACCAGTACTACAACCACAGCCGCCACATATGAAACTCCTCCTTTATTTCACTTCCTCATCCTGGTTTATTTAGAGGATCATTGCTTCACTGTCACTTCTCTAATTGTTCCTCATAACAATCCTGGTTAGCATCATGAATGTTTTACAGAACCAAAAGGGTTAGGGTTGAGTATAGCAAATGTCTTTTAATATTATAGAAACAGCACACACACACACACACACACACACACACACACACATAAGTATATAAATACCTAAAAATACCTGAATCACCCTCCAGTATTTGATGACACAATCAGATTGCGTACAGACAGGAGGTGGGTTGTACATTTCAGACAGCTAACGAATCCCTGAGTCATCAGTATCAGCGATATCAATCCTCCTACATAATGAAGTAATCTGCTTGTTCTGGTGACTTACTGCCTCTTCACACTCTGTCAATGAAAACTCAAAATTATTAATTAGGCTAATAATGACATAATGATGTGAGGTTTATTAGTCATCATTTTGACTTAGTCAAACTTACAATTTGGATTTAGCAGTGGTAGAAAGCAACTAAGTACATTTACTCATGTACTGTACTTGAGGTACTTGTAGGCTACTTTACTTGTCCATTTTGTGCAATTTTATACTTTTACTGTATATAAAGTAATTAAAATTAGCTCACTGTACATAAAGTAGTTAAAACTAGCTAACTGTACATAAAGTAGTTAAAACTAGCTAACTGTATATAAAGTAGTTAAACTAGTTAACTGTATATAAAGTTGTTCAAACTAGTTAACTGTACATAAAGTAGTTAAACTAGCTAACTGTATATAAAGTAGTTAAACTAGCTAACTGTATATAAAGTTGTTCAAACTAGCTAACTGTATATAAAGCAGTTAAACTAGCTAACTGTATATAAAGTAGTTAAACTAGCTAACTGTATATTAAGTAGTTAAACTAGCTAACTGTATATACAATGGTTAAACTAGCTAACTGTATATAAAGTAGTTAAACTAGCTAACTGTATATAAAATGGTTAAACTAGCTAACTGAATATAAGTAGTTAAACTAGCTAACTGTATATAAAGCAGTTAAACTAGCTAACTGTATATAAAGTAGTTAAACTAGCTAACTGTATATAAAGCAGTTAAACTAGCTAACTGTATATAAAGCAGTTAAACTAGCTAACTGTATAAAGTAATTAAACGAGCTAACTGTATATAAAGCAGTTAAACTAGCTAACTGTATATAAAGTAGTTAAACTAGCTAACTGTATATAAAGCAGTTAAACTAGCTAACTGTATATAAAGCAGTTAAACTAGCTAACTGTATATAAAATACAACCGTTTTGACTTATTGCACGGAAAACACCGAGTGCTACCGAAGTCAGGTGAGTCTTCAGTCATCGCCGTCACTCCGGAGGTGAGTCATCAAGGCGCGTCGCCGGAAGCAGCCGCACCATATTTGGAGGCGCGAGGATGGGTGGGCCGCTTCCTTCCATACGCACGCTCGCGCTCACACGGTGAATCCAGGCGCGCGCTCACAGATAATGAGGAGGAGGAGGAGGAGGAGAAGTTTGTGGAGAGGAGGAAGAGTCGAGCTCTCTGTCGAAGACGTGAAATTTTGCAGTTTAAAGCGCTGAGTTTGTGTTTATTCCGCTCCACGCGCAGAAAGTTCAGCTGTTGACGTGTTTGAGATTTAAACACGAGGCAGAAAGTCGTCAGACACCGTCCGGCAGGTGAGTTCCTGTTCATGACGTCCTGCCCGCGTCCAAATCAAGGACGTGTACTTATCGTTTCCAGCCATTTGTTTTAGTCGTGAACACACTTTTCATGCTGTGTGTGTAATTAAAGCTCTTGTGCTGAAACAGCGCGTCAATTCATCGATTTGCCGATCAACAGAAAATCAATCAATCGTTTTACATCTTGAAGGCTTTTCTTTGGTGAAACTTGGCCCAGAAAACATTCACTGAGAGTTAAGAGTAAGTAGGAGTTACATACTTAGTGTAAGTTTGAACTTTATACCTGTTGTTTGACCTTATTTAGTGTTAAAACGATTAGCTAGTCCATTAATCGATTAGTTAAGCAGAAATTCACTGCTTCCAGCTTCTTGAGGAGTAGCATACTTTTCTTTTATTAATAATGTTTGAATAAATATCTGTTTGGGACTTTCATCTAGTTCTGAAACAGTGAGCCGATTAATCAATTGACTGGCAAACAAATACGCAGAATCTGATATTTCTGATATTTATTAGACTTAACTAATCAAAGAAAACAATCAACAAATGAATTGATAATGGAAACAGTCAGTTTGTTAGTGGCAGCCTGTAGTTCCCTCCTGTCTGTCCTGTGCTGGTGAATCAGCTCTCGTTGAGAAGGAAACTGGATTCTCGTGGTCTTAACTTCATTAGGGTTCATTTCTGTTATTCTGTGGGGCTGTAAACAGGATGTGACATCAGAAGACACGTTAGAGGTGCTCAAAGTAAAAAGAATTATTACTTTTCTTTACTTATTCACTTACTTTAAAGATAATTGTGCTCATTTTAGACTTATTAAGTTAGTTGAAGCTGTTATAAGACTTCTTGTGTTCAGGTTTATTACGGAGGTTTATATACAAAGTAAGTTTTCACATCTTTAAAGGTAAAAAGAGAGTTTTCTTTCTTTCAAAAACTAATTTGGATGCAGATTTACAGCTTATGTAGTTTTAGTTTTTAAAAGTTTATTTTCATTTGTCAAAATAATCCTGCCTGGTGAGTTCGAAGCAGCAGGTCGTTTCCACGATGAGCAGAACGTGTTTTTGACTTGTGTGTTTGTGCAGGCAGGTTTAACATCTCTCACGCACACGTTTATATTGGCAGCAGGGAGAGGAGGTATTTAGCAGGAGAGAGAGACATGACTCGCGATTTTACTCAATCTGCAGCAGTTTACACAAATCAGTGTTTCATTCTCAAACATCACGTAGAAACACGAAAACTGGCCGAGCCGCTGCTGTTTCTTCACCAGACTCCTAATCAATAATCACTCAATTTAAATAAATACAAATGAAAGGACACGTCCGGTGTTAATCTATATTTTTATTATAATCAACAAACCTCATGTTCAGACTCAAACCAACAACCTGTCAGTCCGTCTCTCAGTCCTGTCTCACTTCCTGTCTCACTCCCTGTCTGTGGCTCTCAGCTCACAGCCCATTGGTTCCTACTGAAGACGTAAATCATTAAAAGACACCTCAGGCCTCATATTGTCTCTACGTGGATCATTCAGAAACTTCAAAAATCATTTGTAACTTAAAGTTAAACTCAACTAAACACTAAAATAGTGTTTAATATTTTGAAAAGTGTAAATAAATAAAACTTTATTTAAAAAGCACTTTTTAAAAACAGGGGTTACGAAGTGCTTCACTGTTATAGAAAAGCATTTTAATTAATAGATGAATATTTAAGTTAAAGAAGAACAAAAACGGTAAAGAATAAGTGAATAAATTAAAGAATAATGTGCCTTTGAGAATAAATTTTGATCCTTTTAACCTTCATTTTGTCACGACACGTCTGTACATTAATTGCCACTACAGAGAAGTTAACAAAATGACAATTGGATGGACAAAAAGAAGTTAAGTTATTGTTTGACAGTATTAGATTGGTCTTATTTTCAGTATTTTATGGGTTGTAATCTCTGATGTGAAATCCAGGAGGTTGCAGCTGTTCATACATTTTACTAATGTTTCATATATTTTGCTGCTACACTCATTTTCAGGTTGTGAATGTTAATTAAAAACTGTGGTGTTTAAACATATTTCAGTTACATGTGAACTTTGGTGTCCGAAAGCATCTTTTTGAATGTAATTAGTTGGTAACTAATGTGCTGAAGGTGTTCTATTGGACATGAACTAAACTTTTTATTTGAGTATTCTCAGTTTAAAAGTGACATCAGCTGAGAGTGAAGGAAGATTCAGGTTGTCAATCTCAAGTCGATGTTGTCTGACCCGTTTTCTACCAGCAGTGTGTGTGTGTGTGTGTGTGTGTGTGTGTGTGTGTGTGTGTGTGTGTCTGCACCCAAAGCATTAACAAGATGTGTGTGTGTTTGGTTTAAAGGGAGTGCCTCCCTCAGGTTACTAACAGTCAAAACACTCCAGATTCTTTCTTACAACAGCCGTGTGTGTGTGTGTGTGTGTGTGTGTGTGTGTGTGTGTGTGTGTGTGTGTGTGTGTGTGTGTGTGTGTAGCAGGTCAGTAACCTGCCTGAACTTGATTACTGCAGAGATAATAAAATTCCTGCATATAACCGCAGTAAAGTTCAGTTGGGTCACAGCAGGTGTGCCACTCAGAACTTCATTGTAAATTTCTTATATTTAGTGATGGATAATTACAATCAAAATGACGCTGCTGCTGCTAAAAAAAAACAGTACGTAACAGAAACATGTTACAGATTGTGTGAGGTTGCATAAAATTTGATAAGCTGACAACATACAGGTGGAATATAAAGTTTAGTGAATGAAAAGTGAGTTTTCAGAATGCAGCAAAAATTGCATAAATGTAAATGAAGTTTGCATAAGGATAATCAACTTTAAATCCTTTTTTAAAACAGTATTTCGTTTTAAACGTCATCAAGGGAATGTTTAGCAGTCATTATATCATGACCTCACCTACTTGTAACGTAGGGTTGGAATCATTTTCATTGTTGAATAATATATATATATTTTTTAAATTAAACGATAAAACATTTCATCCATAAAAAGTGAAAAATATGACGTCTTTGAAGACAGCAAATCCTCATTTGAGAGGCTGGAACCAGTAAATGTTTTGGATTTTGCTTAAAAATGACAAACGATTAATCGATTATTAAAATAGTTGCTTATTCGTTTTCTGTTCAACAAATCAATTATTCGACTAATCATTGCCTCCAGAAAGATTTGGGAAAACAAAAGTGGCGACTGTATTTCCTGTCAAAACAAAACTAACATTTTACTACAGATATTATTATATTGTACACACTGTACACAGTCAGGATGTAGTATGGCATCTGAACACAGTACCTGTTGATAATCAAGACATCATTTCAATTAGTGTGAGAAGGAAGTCAAAATGTGTTGTGGTTTTTCAGGTTTGTGCTGAGTCATCAGATCAGAGCTGATCGACCAATCACCTGCCTTCTGTGTGACCCCGCCGGTTTAACTCTTGATATTGATTAGATTGTTGATCTGTCGTCAGCACCAGACCACTGAATGATCCTGACCAACCAAAGAACTCCGTCTGTGCTGCTGGAATACTGATACCTGCTATTGATCGCTGATACTGGATTATTGATTACGCCTGAACCAGAGAGAAGCGATACATGATAAAGGAATATTTGTGACACTCAAATCTCCAGAAAACCTCCAGAGACAACTAAAGCGTTTATCTTCTGAGTAAGCTGATTTTTGTTGGTCAGCTGACACATTGCAAAGACTGTGATTGGTTGGCGAGCCAGTGAAACTCTTCCTTATTGGTCAAAGAATCATTAAGGTTTCCTAAAGGGGAAAAAAACGGCAGGCCGATCAATGGCAGCATCAGAACTAATCCAGGACAACGATGATGTCCGCCCCCATGTGGAAGTTAACATAACCACAATGAATCCCCCTACGCCTCCTCAACCTCCAAGGGTTACCAACGGTAACCCGACCCGCCTCGCCTCCTCGCTGCCGCCCCCCACCGACGCTCATGACGGCAAAAAGCAGCACGAGAGCAGAAAACTGAGCAACCTGTTGAAACAGAACCAGCTGATCCACTCTCTAAGCAACGGACTGAGGCGGCACTGCGACTACGTCAAGATCACCGTGCCAGAGGAACGGGCAAACCGCCTACCCAAGGAGTGGTGGAAGACGGGCGTGGCCTTCCTCTACGCCCTGTTCATCCTCGTCTTCACCACCGTCATCATTACCGTTGTCCACGAGAGAGTGCCGGACAAGTCGGTGAGCCCTCCACTGCCCGACAAGTTCTTCGACTACATGGACCGAGTGCCCTGGGCCTTCACGGTCACCGAGGTCAACGGGCTGATCCTGGTCGGACTCTGGCTCGTCCAGTGGCTCCTCCTCAAGCACAGGTACGATCAATCAGCAGCTGTAATACAGGTGTTTGTAGTATCAGTAGAAGTACTCGCAGTACAGTACAGTGTCGTTCTGGGACAACAGAAAGCCGAGGTCTGTTCAGAAAGCGGCTTTAATAAACTGAAATGTATATAAAGTAGTTCAAATTAGCTCCACCTCGAGCTGCTACAGTAAAATGCTGCTCTAACATTGATGCTTCAGTATTAATAATCTAATAATGTCATTAGTTCCGATTGGACACCAAAAAAAAGCCCCCCAAAACACCATCCTGAATATTCTGAGGGGCCGCAACTCTATTGCTCTATACAACTGAGCAGAATTCCAAACCTAAGCTATTTAAAAAGACGTATATGATACTTCCCACAGTTATTTCTGGTGTTACAATTAATATTTGGATATTATTTGTAGTGTTTTTACAGCTTTTTATTCTGTTCTACAAATTGAAGCACTGAAGGTAAAGTTTACCAAACCAGCAGCACAGAGAAGGATAGAAAACTTCTTCTTTTGACATTTTATTGAAGTAAACATCTGTCTCTCTCTGCAGAGCTATAGTGGGTCGTCGTTGTTTCTTCCTGATCGGGACCCTCTACATGTATCGCTGCATCACCATGTACATCACCACCCTGCCAGTGCCTGGAAAACACATGGTTTGCGCTCCAAAGGTACATATACACACACTTTTATTTACTGTTCATTTACTGTTTGTTATACACAGTTCATCAGTAAATGTGTGTTGTTTTGTCGTCTCTGTGCAGCTGTACAACGACTCGACGGGGAAAATCTGGAGGATTTTGAGGCTGATCTCAGGAGGAGGTAACGCCCAAAGTCTGAACTGTTTTAATATAACATGCATTTTAACATATCTATCAATTTACTATGTTATAGCATGAAATCAGAAAATCCTGCTCTCTGATGGGCTGTCAGGACCATTGAAGACACTGAGGCAAAATGTAGCTACATTCTAAAATTAAAAACGCACATGTAGTGTGTGTGTGTTTGTATAATTATATTTTTGACACTCAATATATTTTCTACTATAGACTACTTTTAGGCCAACTAAAAATGAAGTATTTAGTGTTTCTCCAGATTTTTATTTTTGGCAGTATGAAGAATGCTTCAAAATAAAATTAAACTCTAAACTGTTTTAATATAACATGCATTTTAACATATCTATCAATTTACTACATGTTATAGCATGAAATCAGAAAATCCTGCTCTCTGATGGGCTGTCAGGACCATTGAAGACACTGAGGCAAAATGTAGCTACATTCTAAAATTAAAAACGTACATATAGTGTGTGTGTATAATTATATTTTTGACACTCAATATATTTTTTGTCATTGACTACAATATATTTTCTATTATTGACTACTTTTAGGCCAACTAAAAATGAAGTATTTAGTGTTTCTCCAGATTTTTATTTCTGGCAGTATGAAGAATGCTTCAAAACATCATTAAGAAGTTCATGCTGGGAAATAAAATTAAATAAAACTGTAAACTGTTTTATTATAACATGCATGTTAACATATCAATCAATTTCCTACATGTTATAGCATGAAATCAGAAAATCCTGCTCTCTGATGGGCTGTCGGGACCATTGAAGACACTGAGGCAAAATGTAGCTACATTCTAAAATTAAAAACGCACATGTAGTGTGTGTGTGTTTGTATAATTATATTTTTGACACTCAATATATTTTCTACTATAGACTACTTTTAGGCCAACTAAAAATGAAGTATTTAGTGTTTCTCCAGATTTTTATTTTTGGCAGTATGAAGAATGCTTCAGAACATCATTAAGAAGTTCATGCTGGGAAATAAAATAAAATTAAACTCTAAACTGTTTTAATATAACATGCATTTTAACATATCTATCAATTTACTACATGTTATAGCATGAAATCAGAAAATCCTGCTCTCTGATGGGCTGTCAGGACCATTGAAGACACTGAGGCAAAATGTAGCTACATTCTAAAATTAAAAACGCACATGTAGTGTGTGTGTGTTTGTATAATTATATTTTTGACACTCAATATATTTTCTACTATAGACTACTTTTAGGCCAACTAAAAATGAAGTATTTAGTGTTTCTCCAGATTTTTATTTTTGGCAGTATGAAGAATGCTTCAGAACATCATTAAGAAGTTCATGCTGGGAAATAAAATAAAATTAAACTCTAAACTGTTTTAATATAACATGCATTTTAACATATCTATCAATTTACTACATGTTATAGCATGAAATCAGAAAATCCTGCTCTCTGATGGGCTGTCAGGACCATTGAAGACACCGAGGCAAAGTGTAACTACATTCTACAGTTAAAAATGTACATATACATTGTTCCACACAATTAAATAAGGCAGCAGCTAAATCAATTCATGATGGAGAGGGGGAAAAACTCTAAACTCCTGCTAAAGGAAGCTAGCTTAGCATAAAGTTAGCTAGCTTCACAGGTCTCAGTAGCTGCGGTCTCATTTTTTGACTCTAGTTAATTTCATATTATTTGATGGTTAAGCCTTTAAATCACTTAATGTATTGAATTATAAATGTATTATATTGATTTCAATATAAATATTAATTGTACTCAGATAGAAACAAACACAGAAACACTTTATTCCTATCAGCTGTGGACTGTAAATAACAACAGTTAATATTCTCAAACCAGTTCAAATGGATCAGACGACTGAGAGAACACGTTGTTGGTAAATACTGCAGTTTTTAGTGTAGTATTTAGTGAAGGTAATCCAAAGACAGACAGTATTACAATTTGCCATCCCGCCTGAAATCCTATTTAGAGTCATTCCTAAAATACATTTACGTTTTTCATTTTTAACTCAACTCTCTTTGTTTGTTTGTTGTGTGCAGGTTTGTCTCTGACCGGCTCTCACCTGATGTGTGGTGACTTCCTGTACAGCGGTCACACCGTCATGTTGACTCTGTCCTACCTCTTCATTAAAGAGTGTGAGTACACACTTCATTTATTTCAGTTTAAGATCACTGTGCTGCAGCTGCTGCTGCTGTTCAATTGCTGGAATTATTTTATATTTGATTGGTACTACGTTGGTTGTTACTCTTCATCTAAACTGAACTGAAGAACTTTAACCTAATAGTTAACCTCTGAATCTGTGTTGAATCTTACTACGACTTCAATACAAAAAATTAAAACCTGAGATTTTGTCAGTAAAATCATACACAAGGATTTAGAAGAGAAGATAAAAGTCAGCTAGAACACTCGCACTATAACGAGGTTAAGTTAATGAGGCGTGCTGTGTGTTTCGGATGTGTTCAGACTCTCCGCGGTGGATGTGGTGGTATCACTGGTTCTGCTGGCTGCTCAGCGCCTCGGGAGTCATCTGCATCCTGATCGCTCACGAGCACTACAGCATCGACGTGGTGATCGGATACATCGCCACCACCAGGACCTTCTGGTGGTACCACACCATGGCCAACACACATGTAGGTGCACACACACAAACACACGGGCAGTATTAAGTGTACTTGTACACACTCATTCCTCTGCTTGTGAACATTGCCGTTGCACAGTATTTGCTGAAGGACACATGAGCGACACCAGTGAAGAAGACTGCTAGCAACATTTAAATTACTTATACTGAATGTCAACAAGAAAACTCCACAGCGGAGCTTTTTGGTTTATGAAACTATAATTTTCTCTCTCTGAGGAGCTTCATAAGCACATGGAGGTCAAGCTGAAAACTACAGCAGCCTACAGAACATTTACACCGATTGATACAACATCTGGCTAATTTTATGTAATTTGTTGGGCTCGTTATCGATTAAACTGATTATCTTCTCAAAAATAAGATGTGAAAGTGAAAATACCAGAAAAGTCTCCATTTCCCAAAACCCAAATTAACACATTCAAAACCAAAAATTTGACGCACAAAAGCATCAAATAGTCACATTTGAGAAGCTGGAAAAATGATGAATCAATTATCATAATATTTGCAGATAACTTTTCTGATTATTTGTTTCAGCTCTCGTGATTTCTTGTCATTGATTTGGTCTGTATTTCTTCTCAGACGCTGCGTCAAGCTCCCAACAACTACCTGTCGAGGACGTGGTGGAACCCGATCTTCAGTTTCCTGGAGAGAAACGTTCAGACGACGGTTCCCATTGTGTTCGAGTGGCCGGTGGCTCTGCCTTCCTCCTGCAGACAGCGGTACAGGATGGTAGAGGGGGGGAGGGACGAGTGAGGACGGGGGGAGGAAAAAGAAGATAACTGACCAGCTGAAACAGCATCCATCTTGACTCCTCCTATGAGAGGACGGATGGATGGACAGCGGAGGACAAAGAACTTTAAGTTTAGGTCAGTTTATTTATTCGAACCAGCATTTCCAGCTCTCTCCTGCGCACCGAGGAAGAGGAGACACTGAAAGGAGGAAGAGGTTATTACGTTTACATTATCATGACCACCATCATGTTTATTACTCTGCAAGTTTAAAACAGTATCCTCTTTTGAATGTGAATGTAGCTTTAGCAACAGCTGTGGAGCAAAGCTAAACTGCTAGCTAAACTGCTAGCTACTTAAGCTCCTCAGTACTAACTTTAAGTTGGGTCTCCATCAGTGTGACAGTGAAAGCTTTAGTCATTGAATTGGGTGTTGTTAGTCACATGCTAGCTCATTAACGATTTTGATGAGTAATGGCAACAAAGCTAAAAATAAAATACAATTAGCATA
The DNA here is from genome assembly GCF_043641665.1 of Enoplosus armatus. Taxonomy (NCBI): domain Eukaryota; kingdom Metazoa; phylum Chordata; class Actinopteri; order Centrarchiformes; family Enoplosidae; genus Enoplosus; species Enoplosus armatus. The sequence goes on along the minus strand of NC_092202.1, from coordinate 850,241 downwards.
CACAAAAGGCAAATGTAGCATCTCTCAACGAAGACAAATGAGACTAAATGTTAAAAAATGGATGTTATTTCTCTTAAGCTAGCAAGAGATGATTGTCTAAAGCTAAACTGCTAGGTAACTTTCCCAAAGCTAACATCAGTTGGGGCTTCATGGTTGTGAGAGTGAAAGCATGTGTCATTTAATCGAACGCAGTTAGCCACATGCTAGCTCATTATCCTAAATAATTGTTTTGATGAGAAAATATGTTTAGCATCCATGAAAGGTAAACGTGCCACCTCCCAACAAAGAAATTTGAATGTTGAAATGATTAATTATGTGTGGTTTGCAAGCTAGTGGCTAGCTAGCTTGTAGTAGCTAAATTGCTAGCAACTAAACATTCCAAGTGCTAATCTCAGTTGGGTCCTCATCAGTGTGAGAATTCATGAGTATATTTAATGAGTATTGTTGTATATGTCTTTCTGTACTCGGTTATTGTTTAAGTTATATTTTCAAGTCAAAATGTGTAAAGTATTGAGACAATGAGCTCAGTGTTTTGTTTTTTTTTACTGTTTTCTTCATGTTCTGCCGTTCTATATGTTCTATATTGTAAAATGAATCACTGAAACAATAACTGGCTGTAAACGTTCGATTCCACCAAAACTCCCAGAAACTGCAGCCGATTTAAAGTCGGATTAATGAAGATTTTCCTTCCATAAAGCTCCAGTTACTTTTATAAAAGTGTTACCTGATGATTACAGTTGACAAAGTATCACAAATCAGGTGTTTGCTTTGATAATAAAAGATTTATTTTCAGTCAAAAGTATTGATGATTGATTTGTTGTAAGTACAACAAAGCATAGCATAGCGGTGGTTTTTAGCCTCGTTAGAAGTCTAAAAGTTACTCCAACACTTGATTACTATTGGATGGACTGCCATCAAATTTGTCGCATTCATGTTCCCCTTTGGTGAAAATTTCAATTTGTCTAATAGTTTGATTTATTACAAAATACCTGACATTCCCATCAGCCTCAGCTGTATTTTGTGATTCGTGCCAATTAGCTCATTTTAGCATGCTAACAGCTATACTATCGATCATGGTGAACATGGTATTTCTGTATATCGGAGCTTCCCAGAATACCAGTCTTGATTGTATTTTAGATTAGAATTTGCATACCATTCTGCATAACAAGTACTTTCACTTTTGGTACTTTAAGTATATTTTGATGCTAATACTTTTACTTACTTCACTTAAGTAAAAGATCTGAGTACTTCCTCCAACGCTGTAAATACATGTGTGGTGCATGGTGGGGAAGCATGATTACGTTTGAATACATGCATCAATCCATATGTTTGTATCCAAATCCAACAACTGAAATTTTAGGTATGTTAAATATTGACATTTTAATTCTTAATGAATTCCAACAGTCTGTTTGTAAGCTGACAGATTTTGGAAAAGAAGGCAGACAGGTTTTATGTTTTTATTTCTTCTTCAGTCTTCAGAGGTTTCGTTTGAACAGATCGATTCACCCCAATCAATAATGTTTTTATATTTCAAACCATTAGAGACGGTAAGGCCTTCAGTTATAAGTGCAGACTCTGTACATCACAGGCATTAAAGATAAAGAGCAGGCTGTTTCTTTTCTTGTCCTTTAACCCGACCTGGGGCAGCTTCCTGTGGGCTGCTGGCTCCGCTTCCTCTTCCTTTTGCCCTGGAAAGAACAGAAGAAGAAGAAAGTGAAGCTTCCTGAAGCGCACACACAGCGTACATGGTGGACACAGTACATACGTAGTTATCCCTGGCGGACCATCCGGGGTAAAGCTGCATGTGGAGCAGTCTCTCCTTCTGGGCCAGGTGGTAATATTTGGACTGTTCAGAGCGCGACAGAGCGTTCCACTGAGAGAGAGTGACAGACTGTTTATTAGACAAACAGCTGACATATAAATGATTTACTGAAGTGTACAATCTCAAACAACAAGTCACCTCTGACTGAGAGTTAGATGCTCCGGTTGATAACGCTCTCTTATCTCATACCTGTAAGTTGTGGTTTTATGGCGGGCTATGTGCCAGATTATCTTCTGGCCAGGAGCGGTGAGTTTATGGAGAAGAGAGCGAGACATCGCCGGCACAGACCCGTTTTTGTACAAATTAAACAAACAAGATGTACTGTAACGTGTTCATCAGTGAGCTATTAGAGCCGCTGGTAGGTGGACTTTGTTACCTTTGGAAGAGCCAAGCTAGCTGTCTTTATGCTAAGCTAAGCTAACTGGCTGCTGGCTGTAGTTTCATATTTAATGGACAGATATGAGAGATGCATCAATCTGAATGTCAAACTCTCGAATAAGTGTTCCCAAAATGCAGAACTAGAGTCAAACTAGATCCTACATTTCCCATAATGCATCTGGATAGTGTCTGTGATCAAACTCCACACCTCCAGTTTGTGACTTTGTGTTAGAAGTGTGAGGTCTCCGTGCCCAAGGTAGGTAAGACAACCCTGATGACATCACTGTGACGTCATCAGGGCTCGACGGAGCTCACGCTCTCACCCGCCGTCCCAGGATACGGTTGATGGCGGCGCTCTCTCTCTCTCGTCCCTCCTGCAGCACTTTGTGTCTCATCTCCTTCATGTAGAGCATGAAGGCGTTCAGAGGCTTCTTCACATCCTGTCTGCTGCTGCTGAGGGCGAGAGAGGGGGGGTCATCCAGCTCCATGTACTGCATCAAATACTACAGTAGTACTGCAGAAACTGTTTCAATAGACTCACTGCACAACAAATAGCAGTTGTTGCAGCAGAAGTAGTAGTAGTTGTAGTAGTAGTGGTAGCTGTAGTAGAAGTAGCAGCTGTTGTAGTGGTAGTAATACTTGTAGTAGCAGTAGAAGTAGAAGTAGTAGTAGTACTAACAGAGATGTAACAACTATGAACTACAGTGCTGCTACAGTAGCAGTAGTAGCTGTAGTTGTAGTAGAAAAAGTATAACCTGTGATAGTCGCAGTGGTGGAAGTTACAGTAGTTATATTTTCTGTAGCAGTATGATAGTGTAGTACTATTACCAGTGGCTGCAGTAGTACATGCACTATTGTAGTACATCATCATCCAGATTTACCTGAAACCTTCACAAACTCACCTGGTGACACTGTTGCCGTGGTAACAGGGGTGCGTCCTGGAGTGGGCGTCGGCCTGTCGGGCAGCAGATGCACTGATTGGCTGACTGTACGGGGAGGACGGAGGGAAGTGTCTGTCACTGTAGAGGAGGAGGGGGATGAGAGGATGGACGGACGACTGCAGAGACAGGAGAGGGCAACGTTAGCAGTATTGATAGTAGTAGTGAGCGTACTACTACTACAACTATAACTACTATTACTTCTACTTAGCACCACTTAGTATTTGTAGTAGTAGCACATGAAAAGTACTTGATTGTAGCAGAAAGAGACAACTGCTTATAGCTTTCATCTGTTTCTCCTCTCAGCTCTGTTTCTGTCACTCTAACAGTGTTGGATGGCTGACAAGAGGGTGAAATTACACCACAGTATGGCCAGCACATTACACACACACACACACACACACACACACACACACACACACACACACTCACACACACACACACACACACACACACACACACACACACTCACACACACACACACACACACACACACACACACACACACACTCACACACACACACACACACACACACACTCACACACACACACACACACACACACACACTCACACACACACACACACACTCACACACTCACACACACACACACACACACACTCACACACACACACTCACACACACACACACACACACACACACACTCACACACACACACACACACACACACACACACACACACACACACACACACACAGCCTCGGGGTGGTGCACCCCTCAGACTCTCTGGGTTATATTTAACACTGATTGTGTTAGAAGGGGAACATATTGGCTTGAAGGGATAGTTTGAACACACACACACACACACACACACACACTCACACACACACACACACACACACACACACTCACACACACACACACACACACACACACACACACACACACTCACAACTGCAGTATGAGTGTGTGACGGGTTGTTTCGCCCCCCGCTGGTCAGATTCAGGTACTGCTGTTGAGTCGGACACCAGTCAAACACCTGAGGTTTACCTGAAACATGACAAATACAGAAGAATAAATAAATCATAAATCTGTATATATATATATATATATATATATACACATGTACATATTTGTGTGTATGTACAGAACAGATCTTTATAAGTTGTTATATCCGGTTGTTACCCACCACCGGTCGGACCTGCAGGGTTCTGATTCAGTCCGCTCATCAGTCCGATCTCCTGAAAGATCAATAGTTCAGTTAATTTACACTGTTGCAGGAGATCATTAACTCATTAATAAATCGATGACTGAATTAATAAATAGAGTTCTGGTGCAGAGTGAAATAATAATCTAGTCACATTTGTAACATTAATCATTCAAAAAAAGTACATTTCGTACATAAAATGCAGCTTAAAGTGCTTTACGAAATAAAAAATAATTTAAACAATAGTTACATTAAGATATTAAAATACATGTTGAAAGAGGAAGGAAGTCAAAAACATAAGAAATTTAAAAATACCATTAAAAAATAAAGAAATAGCAGCAATTGTCAGTTGTAAACTAATGTTACGATAATTTGTAACATTATTCACTATATAAATCAGTGTATTCACTATATTCACTATATACATTCATTTATTATTAATAATATTGATAATAAATACAATATTATTCCTTTTTAAAATGTTTTTACACCAAAAAAAGATTCTTAACAATATTAATAATAATAAGTACTTACCGCTCCGCTGGGCATCTGCTCTGTTGACTTGAGTCAGTAAAAATTAGATTTAATGAAATGAATAAATGAATGCTAATAATGCTAATAATAAAGACTTGAAGATTTAAAGTCGAGACGAGTGGCAGACAGAGCTGTCAGACTCTGCAGACTTGTGGGTTTAAATCATGTTGGTGATGTTCATGAACACGCCCCCCCCCCCCGCCCCCCCCCCCCCCCCCCCCCCCCCGCCCCCAACACACACACACACTGTGAATCATTTTTCGCCTCTGGTTCTTCTGCTGCTGTTGTTGCCACTTTATTATGTTCAACCAGCTAAAAGTGACGACAGGTGTTTGTATTAATTATTATTAACAGAAACACCCCTTTGTTCGGTTCAGTTCAACAGCGCCACAAAACAAGTGGAACAAAACACAGAAGAAGTACCAGTACCACACGACACAAATACTCCATGTACAAGTACTCACACCTATCAACATCTCAAACGCTCACTATGTAACAAAGCTGCCTTAAATTGAAACCAACAGCAACACATCTGCCCAGAAACTCTTGATAACTGCGACCGTATCTGACGTCCACTCTTCTCCAGCTTCCTGCTCTCTGACCTTTGACCCCTCTGCCCCCCCCCCCCCCGGTCTTCCTCCCTCGGGTGTTTTGTGTCAGAGATGAGCGTCCCTGTGGATGTGCCAGCACAGCTGTCAGAAACGTTTGAATCACAGCGAACAGAAATATTAAGCTGTGACTTTTGGCACAGTCGTCATGTTTTGTATCAAATGTAAAATATCTGAATTTAAATTATTGTGATAATTATCTGATTATCTTACCTCTCTATTAACTGATGAACATTTACAGCTGCTGTAATCAAGATGTTTATAATAATTGCCCTCTTCACTGTTCTTTTGGACCCTGAACTGAAATAATTTATAGATCCATAGTAACGGAGGAACCAGAGGGGCAGCATACATGAATGTGAGAGTGAGTGAGGCATAATGAAAGCTAAGAGAATAAAAAGTTCAACTTTATTTATTCTAAAGAGAATAAACCATGAAAACGTCTTCAGTTGAAATAAGATCAGCTGACATGAATGTTTTTCTAAAAGAGGTTTAAAGGAAGAAAACCTGTTTATCTGATCAAGTTATGTTTCTATGTGGTGAAAACAAATGCTTAATTTCATTTAGTTTTATTTCATTATATTCTATATTTCAATTGATTTATTGACTGATTGGGAAACCCTGACAGCCTTTTTCTATAATTTTACCTCAATCATTACTTTATCTTATTTCATATATATTTCTTCATTCATTTATTACGAAATGCTCAGTCTTTAATTTCACCGAATTTAATTTAATGTTACTATATTTATTTATTTATTTAATTATTGTACAATAAGCCCAGACAGCCCATTAGTTTAATTTATTTGATTGTATTTTCATTATATTCCTGTATTTTACTTTTTTATTTATTATTAAGACCACTAGATGGCAGCAGTAACGCAAGAAGGACGCCAGCTTCCTTTACAGAAGAAGAAGAATCAGAGCGGAACCTGTGACTTGGATGCTTTTCAGTCGGACAACAATAGTGTGCGTGCGCATCACAAGCGGTGTCACCACGGAAACGCATGAAGTGTTTTTGGTGGCAGAAGATGGAGTCCGTTAACGTGACGCGTGTTTCCTCGGCGGACTCTGCGGACTTGAAGCCGCCTAAAGCGGAGAGACTGACATCAGCCGCGCAGGAAATCCTGGCGGTTGTAGAGAGAACCGTGGCCGGGTACGAGGACGAGGCTGCGGGCTTCAGGCAGGAGATCGACCGGCAGAGGAGGCAGCTGGAGGTCCTCTTGCAGCCTCGGGTCACACTCTGTAGGATAGGTGGGTAGTTAACAGACCCTGGGACCACAGAAACATTGTTCTTAACTGAACAGCGTACCAAACTCCATTTAAAAACCTGGTGATTTAATATAAAGGAGCTATACATCATCATCTTCTCATGTGAAGTAACATAACTGATGGAGACACTCAAACCTTTCTCTGTGATCCAGATGAACCTGCATGTGAAGAGGAGGAGGCCGGAGGAGGAGAACTCCCCGAGGAGGAAGACCAGCCGACACGTATGTCCAGTACATTTACTCAAGTACAAAATTTGAGCTACTTGTATTTTACTTAATTTTCATGCTGCTTTCTTCTGCTGTAACAGAGTATTTCTACAGTGTAGTATTAGTACTTTTACTGCAGTAAAGGATCTGAATACATCCTCCACCTCTGCGTATGTACACTCTGTACTTTTAAGTTAAAAAAGAAAAAAACTGCATGAAGCACATTTTTTTGTCGTTTATTGCAAAATCAAAAAGGCAGCGAAAGAATCTGTGAAGAGGAAAGAGCAGAGAGAAGACGAAGCCCCCGAGGACACGAGACACGATGAAAACAGGCCACATGGAAAGTGAGTCAAAACAGGACGATGAGGACGGTGTTAATAATACAACCTTCCATGTCCAACAGTTCACAGCCGTCAGGGATCGACCCCCCAGGTCTGTTCTCTTCTCTTCTTGTAACAAACTGCTGAAATGTTTAGCTCCGTGTTTGAGGTAAAGTATCCTCAGTAAGCACATTGAAATAATGGACCTCTTCTTTTCTACCTCCAACAGTCCAGGAGGAGAAGAGGAGACCGAAGCAGATCGTCTGTCCAGCAACTCGAGACGAGGACATCGAGTGGAAACAGAGGAAGGAGATGACGTAGAACGACTTGTCCTTTCTGCAGCTGAGAACGAAGGGGACGATGATGAGGTGGAGAAAGGTGACGACTGGAAACCAGACGAGGAGCGACGAGTCGAACGATCAGGAGTTGAAACAAAGAGAAGGAAACAGATCCGGTCGTCTCCGAAGGCGTCCAGCGACAGCGACGCTCCTCTGTCCTGTAAAGTCTGCCGAGCTCTGCGAGGGTCCACCAGCATGTTGATTAAACACGCCTGGAGTCACGTGGACGATCCAGAGAGGCTCTGCGGAGTCTGTGGAGAACATTCAGAGTCTGCAGACGAGCTGAGGAGTCACAGCTGCAACATCTGTGGGAAGTCTTTCCTCTCTGTTGTTGGTCTAGATAAGCATGTGGCAGTTCACACAGGAGAGAGACCATACGAGTGTGACATCTGCCATAAGACATACACGCATGAGTCCAGTTTGAGGAGAAACCACACAAATGTGATATCTGTAATCAGTCCTTTGGTTTCAAACAGCAGCTGAGGACTCACCGCAGGACCCACACAGGTGAGAAGCCCTTCGGCTGCGACGTGTGCGGTAAATCTGTCGGTGACCTTCGATCTTTGTCCCGACACAAGTTGGGTCACACTGGGGAAAAACGTTACAGCTGTCAGGTTTGAAAAGTGAAAGAACACAGACAGAGAAAAACAACGCACCTTTGCGATGTTTGCTGCAAAGCGTTCCACGCAGGAGGTCAGCTGAGAGTTCACCTGAAAACTCACAGCGAGGAGAAGATCATGTGCAGCGAAGGCAGTAAAGGACTGTCGTCTCGAGGAGCTCTGAGGAGACACATGGTGAGCCACACCTGGGAGAGACCGCACGAATGCTCCGAGTGTGGACGAGTCTTCAACTCCAAGAATATTCTCAGGTGCCATCTGAAAAGCCACTCAGGCCTCAAACCGTTTGTCTGTGGCGTTTGTGGGAAAGCGTGCCTTCGCAAAGAATACCTGACGGTCCACATGAGGACCCACAACGGGGAGAGACCGTACCAGTGCACCCAGAGCTACTGTCTGAAAGCACGCATGAGGAGCCACCAGGGGGAGGAACAGTCAGCAGTGACTGAAGTCCTGAAAGACTGAAGTTCCTTATCCACCGTATGAAAACAACAAAATGTTTGTGTCACCATTTTCACATTTGAACAACTTGAAATATAACTTGTTGTTAAGAGTGTGTTTTATCGTTTCAGTGTTTACGCTCTTTAAGTTTTTGTAACAAACACTTCGAGCTCACTTCATCGTGTGTTTTACTGACAAGATCGTTTCTATCTGAATATTTAATCTCAGCAAACAACAAACATCTTCTCTGAATTAGTTTATATTTACATTTTATTTCATATGTTTCATATTGGACGGAATTCGTGGAGGAATTGAAGTTACTTTCATTCTGTGAGGCTGCTGCATCGATGTGATTTTCTTTCTAAACTAATTTATTCATGCGACACATTTGTAATTTATCCAATAATAACACAGAAGTACGGTTAGACATAAAGACGCTTTTGTACAAAATGCCTCTTCATGCCAATTAGCTTTTCACGTCGGAATCCCACAATACCTTGAGTTCGTGTAGACTGTAAGTTAGGGTCTTATTTTTGTAACATATTTTCGTTAGCAGAAGAGAAGACAGCTGCGATGACACTGGGACATTTATTTATTTATTTTTATTTAAAGCTCTGAATTACAAAATGTACCTTCAGCGCCACCTGTCGTCGATTTAAGAGAGTGGCTTTCATCTTTAGATCATGTTTCTCGTCGGACAGCGTTTGCGCCTGCACCAGCACTCAGAGGGCAACAAACGTTCCCGCGTGTTTCGCCGGTAACGACACCTCCGCGCGGTGATGATGCTGAACTGGATCCACAGTAACAACATGGAGGCTGAGACAGACGAGAGGAACATGTCTAAAGCGGAGATCCTGAGAGGAATCATCGCCGAGAAACTGACAACAGCCGCGCAGGAAATCTTGGCGGTTGTAGAGAGAACCGTAGCCGGGTACGAGGAGGAGGCTGCGGGCTTCAGGCAGGAGATCGACCGGCAGAGGAGGCAGCTGGAGCTTCTCCTGCAGCCTGAGATCAAACTGGAGACACCAGGTAGACCGGCTGACTGACTTCGTCCCGACACTTTGTTCTCCTCGTAGAGAACACGGACCTCATGACGAATCCGGTTTACAAAACTGTTAATTTAAAGTTGCTTCGCTAACAGGAAAACCTACCGGCATGCAAGGACGCATCACAACGACTGTTAGCATCGCTCATCAGTTCGGCCGACATTCAGACTCACTGTCTCCTGCAACACGTAAAAAGTGAAGCAAAATAATTACGAGCTTATTTTGGTTTGATAATATCTAACATATTGTGCATTTCCACAAACTTGAGTGATGACTGAAAGGAGCGGGTTCTCCGTAGACTGTATATTATTATTATTATTATTATTGTTATATATTTATATGCAGTCTATGGTGATATATATATATATATATATATATATGATCTGTTATTTCTTCCATACTGTGCAGCCATCTCACTGTCAGCGAAGCTAATCTTACATTTCTACTAAAAACAGCATTCTGTAGTGATCGTGTAGTTTTCATTGATCACAAGTGAAACCGTGTAAATGTCCGTGATGCAGATGAGCAGCAGCTGCTTCCTGTCTGTGAGCCAGCGGTGCTCATGGGAGAAGTTAGCCATCCAGAGCTAGCTTCTTTGGTAAGTACTGAAGTTACTGATGTTCTACTGATTAATTAAATAAGGCAAACTTATTGATCACTGTGTGGCTGTGGTACAATGTCTGTTGTTTAAAAGAAACCACAATCTAAGTATTAAAGGTACCAAGCTAACTAGCTAATGTTACATTTTGGCAGAAGAAGTTAACACTAACATTGGCCCGTTAGCCCCGTTCATTGTCTATGAGCAGCCCCAGATTTTACAGAGAGGGGTGCATGTTCACAAGCTCTGCTGGGGGGTCTATGTGGATTATTAAAATGGATGGCCTCCCCCTTTAATGAAATGTTTCACTTGTCATTGTCTTTCTGTTGAACCCGTAGACTGACCTGCTGCCTCTCACTGCTTTCAGAAAATGTCAAGAAGGATGAAACGTAAGAGGACTCCTGATCCTGATCCTGATCCTGAAGGGAATCCACGTAAGGCTGCTCTTTACATGCTTAAAGGAACACGCCAACATTTTGGGAAACGCACTTCTATCTTCCCCAGAAAGTTGCATTTCTTCACTTTTGATGAAGCTGCTCAGTCCTTGTGCTAAGCTAGGCTAACATTTCAATGGTGGAACTTGTGTCGTGATACCTTTTTCAAATAATTTATTCGTGATTTGGGGCTTTTCATTTTCAGCAGAGTCACCGGAGCAAACTGCCCCCCCATCCGCCAGCAGCCAGCACCGGCCACCACCAAACATCTTCACCAGCAACCCATGTTCCCTTCCTGGACCCACGTCCCCCTTTGCCTCCCAGTTTAGTTCATACAACACCCGCAGCTCGAACTCTGTCCCCCTTACAACATCCCACCACCCCCGAACGCCCCTCCCCTCCACTTCTAACACACACGCCACTTCTGACCAAATTCAGCCTACAACTAACCTCACCACCACCACAGCAGTCCTCACCCACTCCTCCTCCTCCACCCAGCACACCCCGCCAGCGGCTGCTGCCCCCTCCACACCAAAGATCTTCAAAGAGATCTGCAGCATACTGCCTCTGTCGTCCGGTGGGAAAAAGAGAAGGTATGATATGTCTAAAGTATTTTGATATTAACGTCCGAGTTCAGAATTCTGGAGCACTGTTTCCTACTTAACAACGGGGGGGGGGGGGGGGTTGTACCTGGATGGTCAGTTTTAATTACTAACTTGTCAATAATCATAACCATTCATGCACAACGAGGAGGTCAACGTTTCCTAAGTCTCCAGTATGAAGGACAGCAGGAGGGGGGTTCACGGTGAGGAGGAGGGCTGGGGGGGTTACAGCTGGAGTCACTGATGATGGTGGAGAAATAGTTAGCGTGTTAGCGAACATGTAGCCAGTGTATTAGCGACTGCTGGTGCCATTGGCATCGTTGTGTTTCTCACTGTATCGTCTTTGACGCGTCGTCATGAGATCGTATTCGTCCACACAGATGCAAAATCACGGTGGAGGAACTGGCGCGCCGGGTCGGCCCCCCTGAGTACATGTCGTTTTCGTCCCTGGCAGCTTACCTAAGGACGGACAATAATGCCAGGAGGGAGCTGCAGGCGCAGCTGGAGGACGCTGGGATCAAACCCTCCCAGCTCACAGCTGAGACGTCCCTATTTTCTCGTCTTTGTGAAGGCGAGTTGTGTCACTTTGTTTCTCATAATGTTCACAAATCATTTACCTTATTGAGGTGACCACTTACTGTTGTAACTTTTTTCCATCAGAGGAGGTAGATGCATTATGCGAGAGCCTCGCTGGCCTGGTGCGAGACCATCTTCCCTTTCATGGTCTGCATGTCATCCCGGAGGCCGAGGACGAGGAGGTGACTCTGGAGAGGTTGTCGGATTTCTGGTATGTTTCAAGCTCAGAATGCTTCAGATACACTCGCAAAAAAGTATTCACCCTCCTTCCACTACATGCAAAAATACACTTCACGATGGAAGTCAGTGGAGGAATTGAACAGGAGGAAAGTCTTCTGTATTGTCTTGAGTGTTTAATGAGTTCATAAAGAGACGTTTTTGGTTCATGGACAGACAGAGGGTCTGAGGCTTCTCACAGCCTCTATATGTTCATTCCAGGTCCCACCTGAGGAGAGCCACTGCAGCCATCAAGGACCGAGTGGAGGCTGTGGACCTGGCCTCCCATGGCCTCATGTCCAAAATGTTGGACATCATATTGTCCATGTTTGAAAAATGCTTGGATAACCAAATTAGCAGTATATATTGAAAAAACATCGGTGTATATATATATAGTTCGATCAAATGATCAGTCGTACTTTTACTTGTACTTTTAGATGTGTTGTGTGCAACTAAAGCTGTCAGTTAAATGTAGTGCAGTAAAAAGTATAATATTTCCCTCTGAGATGTGGTGGAGGAGAAGTAGAAAGTACATTAAAATACTCAAGTGAAGTACAGATACCTCAAATTTGTACTGAAGTACAGCACTTGAGTACTGTAGTTACATTCAGCTGCTTAAAACTACAACAAAGATGTCCTCCACAGACATTTATGAACAGCAACACTCAACTTCCGGTCTGTATGAAAGCAGCAGGTCACTGAACAGCTCATCCTGTTTCCTGTTTCTTGTTTTGTCTGTTCTGAGGTTGTACTTCTGTTGACAGTGTGCGCTCCGTTTTCTAAAGAGCCTGATGTGTCGCCTGCCTTCTGTTGTTGTACAACAAACAATTTCGATTTTAATTAAAGAAAACAATAATAAACTCAACTTCCGGTCCCACCGCTACGTCACTTCTCTTTGTCGTAGTTTTCAGATGATTTTCGCCCTTATTTGCATAAAGTTAAAATTTCGCAACTTTATGCGGAGTCCCGCAGCCAGAGGAAACTTCCGTTCCCCGGGAAACCATGAAGGGTCTAAATGTATTCAACGCTGCCTTCGTCGATTTAACAGAGTGGCTTTCATCTTTATCTCATGTTTCTAGTCGGACAACATTTGCTCCGGAGGCAACATCCGGTCAATACATTCCCGCGTATTTGTGTGGTAACAACACCTCCGTGCAGCGGTGATGCTGAGCTGGAGCCACAGTGACAGCATGGAGGCAGTCGACGGGCCCCGTAACGTGTCTAAGGCCGAGCTGCTGAGAGGAGTCGTCGCCGAGAAACTGACAACAGCCGCGCAGGAAATCTTAGCGGTTGTGGAGAGAACCGTGGCCGGTTATGAGGAGGAGGCTGCGGGTTTGAGGCAGGAGATCGACCGACAGCGGAGGCAGCTGGAGCTTCTCGTGCAGCCGGAGATCAAACTGGAAACAACAGGTCAGTTCATTACGAGTTAAACAGAACGTGCTCTCCCCGTAGACAAAAGGCGCCTAATGACGAACCCGGTTTGCAAAAATGTTAATTTAATGTCTCTTATTAACCGTAAAACCTACCGACATGTAAGGACACATTACAACAACTGTTGTTATTGATCATCAATTCGGCCTATATTCAGACTGTCTTCTATCAAACGTAAAGAGAGAAGGAAAGTTCTTACTTGCTAAAAGTAGTGACGATGGTTCCAGTCCAGCAGAGAGCAGAGTTGGAGAGAAACAGCTCTCCGTGCGCTGAGAGGCATGAGGGAGAGCGTACAGTGAACGCACCACAAATAACAATCACTCTGACAAACCACTCAGAGCAGATTGAGTCAGAGAAACCAATGAAAGAGATCATTAATCAATAAGTTCTCTTCAGCTCAAACATCTTAAGACATCAGAGGGAAGTTTTGTTCGTGCAACTGCATTTATTAACATTGTTTGACTCAAACGTAGCTTAACTATGTTGTGATATTCTCCTTCAGCACACGTATTAACAAATATATGTCATAGTAGTCTTGTTACATTGTGGTATTAGTACTTTTACTTTAGTAAAGATCTGAATATTTCTTTCACCACTGGATACATTTAATATCTAACTTACTGTGTATTTCTGATGACTGAGAGGATTTCCTCTGTTTGATATTTACAGTCATGTTACCACTTTTCTGCAGGAAAATGACAAAACAAAGATGTTGGGAAAAAATGAGGGTTTTATTTATTAACATTTGTGTGTCAGTAATTTCAGCTGGTCTCGTTCAGCAGCTGCAGACAGGAAGAAACTTAACTTCAGTTCCAGTCCATTCGCACAGTGTGGTCCGTTTATTAACATTGAATTAAATCCTGTTGTGAACGTTTAGTTTTCTTGGATCAAATCACAAAACCTGCTTTCTGTCTCTGATCCAGATGATCAGTTTCCTGTCTGTGAGCCGGCGGCCGGAGGAGGAGGAGGAGGAGGAGAACTCCCTGAAGAGGAAGAGCAGCACAAATATGAGCCGAGTATGTCTTTAAATCCACTTTAGAAATAGTTTGTAATCAGCCTGCTCTAGTTTTCTGATGTCTGACACTTAGTTTACTGAAGAGGTTTAATTTCAACCTTTTTATTCAGATGATTTGGTCATAAAGTCACGGATCGTGTGCCGTCACAGCTGTTGCTGCAGAGCAACATGTTTCTCAACATGTTCGAGATTCTTTGATTAGAATAAACACATCTGGTTATTCAGGTGATTTTGTAAACTCCAGCTTCCGTCAACACATCTGAAACCAAACCTGCGTCCCTGTAAACAGTAAAGGGGGATTAACCATGTTACCCCATGTGTGTCCAGGTGTGGAGGACAGCGGGGGTCTGGGCCTCATCTGCTACACTGAGGTACAGATGGAGGACAATGAAGAGGAGGATCAGGAGCATCTCACAGAACCAGATTCTGAAGCAGCATCAAGGTTCTCAACAAACATTAAAACACTGATCTTCACAAAGGAGTTTCCTTTCCAGTCAGTCTTGATGCAACACCAGCATGCCTTCATTTTCAGGTTACGGACTCCCACAGTTCAGTCTGACAGGAGAAGTGCCGGCAGACCTCGGATCAGTGAACCACAGGATCACATAGACCTCAGGATCCGCTTCCTGGAGGACTCGCAGATAAAAGTGCTGTCAGCCAGAGGTGAGTTCAGTTCAGCACCTCAGATATCCAGTGAGAGGGTTTGAGCTGGCCTCCCTGTTACAGAGAGTACAACTATGAAGTAGTATGAAATGGAAAGTACCTCAAAATGGTACTAAAGCATTACTGAAGTAATTGTACTGCGTTAGTTTCCACCGTGCAGACAGGAACTGAAAGAACGTCTTGGTCTCTGTTTCAGTGTTTAGAAAGTACCCGGTGCAGGAGGTGAGGTGTCCTCGAGGCCTGCAGGAGGAGGACTTCTTGGACCTGCTGAGGTCTGCCTTCCCTCAGCTGGCTGCTCAGAAACAGTTTGACTTCTTCACAAGCGACAGAACTAAAAGACTGCAGCCGCTCAGACTCGAGACGCTGACACCTGAGGAGATCTACAGGACCGCTGGGCATTCAGCCCTCTACATCCGACTGAAGGTACTTTGTCTGATTCATGAAGCCAGAAGTCTTTAATCTCATGGATGAGGCTCTCTTCTGTCTTATACTGTCAAAACCTAGAAGAAGAAGAAGAAGAAGAAGGAGAAGAATGGCCTAAATCACAGAAATATCCTCTCTAAAGCATCATTGTTTGGTTTGTTTTAGCTTCCTGAGGAGGTCCAGGCCAGAGAGGAAGAGTCTCTGCAGAGAACAGATGAAGCTGCTGCTGCAGATCCTCCATCGACTGATCAAACCAGACTGAACACGAGGTGAAAACTCAAAGAGCTGCTTGTTGATGTCAATGTTTTTCTACCTGCAGGCCAGTGAGAACAAGTGATTGCTTCTATTGTTAACTGGCTCCTAACGCTCAGCCTCGATGTTATTGTCACCAAGAGTTCAGTCTGACAGGAGGAAGCCTGGCAGACCTCGGATGAGTGAACCACAGACCCACGTAGATCTTAGGATCCGCGTCCTGGAGGACTCTCAGATCGATGTGCTCTCAGCCAACGGTAAATTCAAATTTAAGACAAATTGACTCTCGCAGGGCTAGTTGGTGAAGCTAACGGCTAACTTGCTAGCAAGCCAGGAACATGCTAACGCTAGTCACAATACCTCCGCAGGCGTCTCTCCTCCCTCGAGTTCAGGATGCTGTAGCGATGCCCGTTACATCTCTTGGCAGTTTAACGTTACCCGGCCAGCTAACTGTTCGTACTGAATGGGTGAACTTCTCTGCTGTGTTTCAGTGTTTAAGAAGTACCCGGTGCAGGAGGTGAGGTGTCCTCGAGGCCTGCAGGAGGAGGACTTCTTGGACCTGCTGAGGTCTGCCTTCCCTCAGCTGGCTGCTCAGAAACAGTTTGACTTCTTCACAAGCGACAGAACCAAAAGACTGCAGCCGCTCAGACTCGAGACGCTGACACCTGAGGAGATCTACAGGACCGCTGGGCATTCAGCCCTCTACATCCGACTGAAGGTACTTTGTCGGATTCATGTTCTTTCTTACGTTATCTGTTGCACTGCACATTTACAGGAAATCCTTCGACACTAGCAGGTACTTCTGCTGTTAACGCAGATGTTTACTGCTTTTTACTGGAAAGATGATTTTGGAATAAAACTGTTGCAGAAACAAGAGGAAGACCTTCAAGATTCTTCATCCACTTCTGATCAAACCAGGCTGAAGACGAGGTAAATCAGGAGTGTCAACTGTATTACTGCACTCTCTGCCAGCTGAAGTAAGGGGGCTGTGTCAAGGGACAGCTAGCTTGTGAGATAGCCTTAGCTAGCCTTAGCTAAAGCTAAGTTTAGTTGTTGACTGTAAATGAAAATGATCCATTTTGATTTGGCAGCAGGTAAATCAAGTCATGATGGCGGAAAGAAAATGCTAAAAATGCAGTTTTTCTGAGTATTCAGTGAAGCAGACTGCAGTATCTGCTGTTTTTAGGTATTCTGTGGGTTCTATGATTATTTAGGGGGGGGGGGGGGGGGTAAAATAATCAGCCTAAAAAGACATAAAATAAAGTCATTACAACTTGTCCATCTTTCATGTTGCTGTCCAGACTGAAACTTCACTGTTTGTGTAGTTACTGCTCTCTGCCTGCAGAGGGCAGCATATTCATATATTAATTGTAACTCTCTGACTCCCACAGCAGCCCTGTTCTGTCCAGCAGCTCAACATCACAACACGAAGCTGATGGTGAAAGACCAGAGTCTGCCGGTCTCTGGTCTCTGCCGGTTCTCTCTGAGAGCGAGGACGAGGCGAGCCACGACGACTGGAAACCAGACAAACGTGAGAAGCATCAGAGGGAGAGTGAAACCGAGAGGATGACGAGGAAGCGACGAGTCAAACGCTCAGCCGTCCGGATGATCCGATCCGACGACAGCGACTCTCCTCTGTCCTGTAAAGTCTGCCGAGCTCTGCGGGGGTCCACCAGCATGTTGATTAAACACGCCTGGAGTCACGTGGACGATCCAGAGAGGCTCTGCGGAGTCTGTGGAGAACATTTAGAGTCTGCAGACGAGCTGAGGAGTCACCTTCAAAGCCACCAGAAAACACACAGCTGCAACATCTGTGGGAAGTCTTTCCTCTCCATCACCGGCCTCAACGGACACGTCGCTCGACACAAAGGAAAGAAACCGTACGAATGTAAGATTTGCCACAAAGCGTTTGCTCAGAAGTCGGTGCTCAGGAACCACAAGTGGGTCCATGCGGCAGATAAACCACACAAATGCGAGTTTTGCCAAAAATCGTGCGTTTCAAAGTTTGACCTCACGCGTCACCGGTTGACCCACACAGGTGTGAAGCCGCACCGCTGCAACATGTGCGGTAAATCCCTCAGCAGCCTGGAAACTTTTTCCCAACACATGTTGAGTCATTCGGGTCACAAGGTCAAAGAAACACTGGCCGCCTGTGAAATCTGCAGCAAAACGTTTGGTACAAAGCAGCGGTTACAGGTCCACATGAGGAACCACAGCCGCGAGAGGCCGTTCGTCTGCTCGAAATGCAGCAAACGGTTCATGCACAAGTCAAACCTGGTGACTCACATGAGGGTCCACACTGGGGAGAAACCTTACAAGTGCTCTGTCTGCAGCCTGGCCTTCAGTCAGAGCCACTGTGTGAAAAGACACATGAAGACCCACCAGGACTGCAGGACTGCAGCTCCTGTTCAGATTCTGTCTAAAAGACTGATGGATGCGATTAACGGAGCTAAAAGCGTCGTTAAGCGTGTCAGATGAACTTCTTCTTCTTCTGTTTGTTGTTCGATATGTTCACAGTGCTTGATGCTTCGTAAAGGATGAGGCAGGTGATATTCTGCAGTTTTGTTAATGTCAAGAAACCCCCTAAAAACACTCAAACCATCGACATGTCAGTCCGTCTCTCAGAAAATGTACAATATTGTACATTCAAATCAGTGTTGACATGTAATTTTACTTGAAGGTTTTTAAGTTGTGATTTTAAGGTTAATTTATCTTTACTAACTTTTAGCAGCAGCCAGTCGACGTTTCCACACATGAATAATACGTGAGGTGGATTATTCTTCCTGCTGCTTGTTTGTTTTGTCGACCACAGGATTTAGAAGAATATCTACAACGCGAGGTGGTTGTAGATGTTTAGATATTACTGTTAAAGGTATACTTTGTATGTCTGACTCGTCTGGTATCAAGAAGAAATTAAAGAATGTAAAACTCTTCCCTCTTCTGTTAATAATTATTATTAATGATAATAATAGATTATATTTTGTGGAATCGGAAATACCAGCTGGTACACTATTCTAAAATGTTGTACAGTATTAATGAATTGGTATTATAGCTGGAGCTCTTTGCAATGCAGGAAATTTGATCCGTAAAAACAGAAGATTTACTGTAACACAACTTGTTTCATTGCTTTTTAATGTAACATAAAACAAGAAGGAACCGATCCCGCTCCAGAGCAGCACATATCTCAGCCTCATAACATTTCAGTATTTACACCGTTTTCACAACAGACTTGTGGAGTCCAGAGTTTGTGAAACTAAATATGGGGTCAAGGGTTTTTGGCGCCATCATCAGGCTAATAAATGACTTGAGCGCCTGAATAAAGGCTGTATATTTAATGGGTGTGTTTTGTATAAAAATGGTATTTTATTGTATCTATGGGGGGATCAGAAAAGTTGAGGAACGTTATGAACTATATCTGCTGTACCCGCTTTGTGTTGGTTCCTCGCCGGACACCATTAGCAGCTGCACCAAAACCCGGAATAACACCGTCCGCGCAAATGAGCAAAGGTATTCTGCACAAAATCTCTGCTGTGCGAACACATTATTATGTTTTACTGGATGAACAGGGACGGTGGCGGCTCGGAGACTCTCGACAGCCTCAGCAACATGTCGAAAGCGGAGATACTGAGAGGAATCGTTACCGAGAAACTGACAACAGCCGCGCAGGAAATCTTGGCGGTTGTAGAGAGAACCGTAGCCGGGTACGAGGAGGAGGCTGCGGGCTTCAGGCAGGAGATCGACCGGCAGAGGAGGCAGCTGGAGCTTCTCCTGCAGCCTCGGGTGAAACTAGAGAGAAGAGGTCGGTGGCTGAATGAAGTCAGAGTAATAAATAACACCGTTGCCTGCGGACACAAACGCTCTGTTCTTTTAAGTTGTGAATTGTGGAACTTAATTTAAAAAACGGTTCATTAAAAGTTTCTTTACTCGCTGACAAACTTGAAGAATTCAGAGGACACAGAGTGAACGCTTACACACATTTTCATGATGTGATTTACAGTTCGGCCACACTGAAATGTAAATCAAGTGTTAACATTTGGTTCATGGGCCCTTCTCTTTCAATTTGGTAAATATCTTTGACTGCAGGTATCAAAGTTTCTCGCGTGATTTTGGCCGATCTCATCGGTTTATAGAAATCGTGAAATAGCGATGTACCATGTGTTGCTATGAAAACACTCGTACCAGGGAACCATTTTTTAAGATGTTCATCTGACTTTCTTTTACTTTGGATTGACTGAAAACACGAAGCCCTGATCCCAGATCTAGAAGGCCATGAGGTGGTTGTTGTGAGTGAGGATGAAGAGGAGGAGGAGGAGGAGGAGGAGGACCTGCACACACAGCAGTCAGGTGGGTCTTCATACTCTTCTGTTATAAAATGAAGGAAACCAAACGAAGTAAAATCATTAAGAGTTGTTCCTACAAAACTAGAAAAGCCTAAATCCTCTTTGAAGAAATGTACGCTACTGAAAATTCATTCGTTAAACTGGAAGTGCTGAAAGGAGCTGAAGTGTAGGTGGTACATTTAGCCTGAGGTGTCAGTTGAAGTGGAAGCACTGGAAGAGTTTGGTGTAAAAGTGAAGTTGTGGGAGTTTGTAGTTTTGTTTGTTTTTCTTATAATTGTCATATTTTATGTTTATTTAATTTTGCACGTGTGCTCTTATTGTATATGAGTTATCTTTTAGGTTAAACATTTAGCATTTATAAATGGTGCTACGCAAATTTCGTGTGGTAATATTTAAACATTCAAATAAATAAATAATATGCATGAAAATATGAAGTAAAAAATACTACAGACATAAAGACATTAACTTTTGTTAAAAAAATTTAAAGAATAAAATGCCAAATCACCAATTTTCTGACATTTTTATTGAGCAAACTAATTGATTAATTGATCAAAATCAAGCAATGACAACAGTAAATAACATGTAAATAAAGCTTATTAATGAACTCTAAATATAAAACAGTATTCAAAATGACAAAAATGTGCGTAAATCGATCATGACATAAAATACACAACATCTTGAAAATGAATACGTGACCTACGTATGTCACTTTATGCAGATGATGTTGTCAGTTGTAGTAACTGCATGACATAAAATAAATAGAATCCATAATTAAGTGCTGAACGAAACTTGGTGGCTGCTCCATGTGTGTCCAGGTGTGGAGGACACCGGGAGCCTGGGCCTCCTGTGGTACGATGAGGAAGATGATGAAGAGCAGCAACTGTCGGCGCGACCAGCAACGAGCTCCAGAGAGAGACGAGCAGATATGAAAGACCCCGATTATCAAATACCATCAAGGTTACAAATCCCAGTAATACCTGCAGACTGCAGCTGGACAAAAGTATGTGGACACGTCCTTTACTTCTGGTCTGTTTTTACTGGTTTGGGCCTTTTAGTTCTAATGAAGCATGTTAGCTTAACACACGGTTAGCATGCCAGTTAGCCTAACGTGGTGTTTGTTGTTTGGTTTATTTGGTGGCTCAGGCCAGCGGTAGCAACATGTTGCTGGTTATTAACTAGCATGCTGTTAGTTGATGATGTTAGCTGGTTGTTATTAACTAGCATGCTCTTAGCTGGTTGTTATTAACTTGATGATGTTAGCTGGTTGTAATCAGATAGTGGGGCGTTAGCTGGTGATGTTAGCTGGTTGTTAATAACTAGCCTGCTGTCAGCTGGTTATGTTAGCTGGTTGTCATTAACTAGCATGATGTTAGCTGGTTGTTATTAACTAGCAGGCAGTTAGCTGGTGATGTTAGCTGGTTGTTATCAACTAGCCTGCCGTTAGCTGGTGATGTTAGCTGGTTGTCATTAACCAGCATGCTGTTAGCTGGTTGTTATTAACTAGCATGCCGTTAGCTGGTGATGTTAGCTGGTTGTCATTAACCAGCATGCTGTTAGCTGGTTGTTATTAACTAGCATGCCGTTAGCTGGTGATGTTAGCTGGTTGTTATTAACTAGCATGCTGTTAGCTGGTAATGTTAGCTGGTTGTTATTAACTAGCCTGCCGTTAGCTGGTAATGTTAGCTGGTTGTTATTAGCTTGCATGCTGTTAGCTGGTTGTAATCAGATATTAGGCCGTTAGCTGGTGATGTGTGGAAGAACTTGACTGGCCTCCTCAGAGCTCTGACCTCAACCCCCGTGTCCACGTACTTTTGGCCGTCATCATGGTGTAACTGCACTAAGCTGTCTGTCATGTTGTTATTAACCTGTTAACAATCTTCATCCTCCAGGCCTTTTTCCCCCAGAGGCCGGTCTGACAGGAGAAGGCCCGGCAGACCTCGGAGCAGTGATACACGGAGCCATTTAGATCTCAAGATCCGCATCCTGGAGGACTCACAGACCGATGTGCTCTCAAAGAGGGGTACGTTTCAAAGACTTTCACTTTACTGTGAAGTATTCAGTACATTATGATCGTGACTGAATTAATAACTAATCCTAACAGAAGATTCATTTGATGAACGTCTGTCTCTTTCAGTGTTTAAGAAGTACCCGGTGCAGGAGCTGCAGTGTCCTCGGGGCCTGCAGGAGGCGGACTTCCTGGACCTGCTGAGGTCCACCTTCCCTCAGCTGGCTGCTGAGAAACATTTTGACGTCTTCACATCCGACAGGACGAAGAGACTCCAGCCTCTGAAAGTAAAGACGCTGACACCAGAGGAGATCTACAGGAGCATCAGGTTGACCGGAGCGGGAAACTCGGCCCTCTACATCCGACTGAAGGTAGTTTGAATTCAGAACAGTTTAAAACAGCATCGCCTGTGTCTTTACTTACTAAACCGTAACCGAACAAACCTCTTACAGACCGGAGAGGATCCCCAGACCAGCAGTGAAGACCACCATCTTCCACAGAGACTAGATGATGCCACGACGTCAGCTGATCAAACCCAAATGTGCACCAGGTAACTAAAAACATCCAGACTCGAGCACCACGGTCAGTTTGAAACGGCTTTCAGAGAAAATGTTCATTTCAGTGTTAAATCTCCACCTTGACTTGATGCAACTGTTAAAGCGTTAAAGAGTAACATTTCACAGTTAAAACTACTTTTTTCTTTTGTTTCTGTGTGTTTGCACTTTTTTAAATACCACGCTGTGCAGGATAATAAGATATCGTGTATTAACTAAATATTCATCTTTCAGGTTGTTGTCTCCCAGAGATCAGTCTGGGGGGAGGCGGCGTGGCAGGCCCCGCCTCGGTGAAGAACCGACTCACCACTTCCTCAGAGTCTGCATGCTGGAAGATTCCCAGTCAGATGTGCTGTCAAGAAATGGTGAAAATAACTGATGTAGTTCTGAGTGAACGAAATGTTTAGTGTGTTTGATGGAGGTTGTTGAGAAATATTCTCTCTGTTTCAGTGTTACTGAAATCCACGGTACAGGACCTGAGGTGTCCTCGGGGCCTGCAGGAGGCGGACTTCCTGGACCTTCTGAGGTCCACCTTCCCTCAGCTGGCAGGAGACAACAAACCTTTTGACGTCTTCAAGTCAGACAGGAGCCGGAGACTCCAGCGGCTCAAAATGAAGACGCTGACACCGGGGGAGATCTACAGGAGCATGAAGTCCACCGGGGTCGGAAAGACGTACCTCTACATCCGACTGAAGGTCGACGCTCACGTATTCTTCGTCTTCTTATAACACATGAACATTCGTCCTCTGTTGTGCTTTTTTCTTGATGCTATCTGAGGTTTCATGTGAGACAGACAGCAGATTTACTTTACAGCCTTTTTATGTAGAAAGCTGTCGTGTTTCCTTAAAAACATAATTTGTGAACAAACTCTTGCAGACAGGAGAGAAGAAGGAGGATGAGGAGGATGAGGAGCTCCACCTTTTACAGAGAAACCATGACGCCACCACTGATTCTCCGTCCACTGCTGTGGTGATAAAAAGTGACGAAGCCGGACTCAGTTTAAGGTAATTTCGTTTACAGTTGATTCAGTTTCATGATAAAAGGATCAAAATGTTTGTGTTCAGTATTACAGCCCGACAGACGCTGATGTATCAGCAGATATCCCTTTTCTTCACACAACCCGTAATATAAAAACTTTGGATAATGTTCCCTTGAAATTGTTTTTAATAACTGCAACCATGAAAGTGACATTTTACAGTGCAAAGTAAACACGTGAGCTGTCACCTGTTATCTGAAATTCGAATGATTTCAAAACCTATTTCTTGTCATTTATCAGCTGTAATGAGCTAATATCTGCTCGGTATGTTCCAAACAAATACACAGCTTTAAGCTGAATATTAAAGGTGTAGTTATGTTCACATTCAGTGTTGTTTACATCCTTGTTTACTGGCTGGCGGTCTTCACAGTCAACTGTGGATCAGTGGAACACAGTGAAGCCATTGGCTGGACTGAGTATCATGTCCACAAGATAAACAAAACGAGTGTCATCATTTGTAATGCAGTATTTCATGTTCATTCATTCATTCATTACAAATATCTTGTTGTTCCGCAGCAGCTCTGCTCTACATGTAGAAGGGAACAGACTGGACGTTCTGTCCAGCAGCTCAACATCTCAACAACAGGACATGGAAACAGAGGAAGCTGATGACGAAGATGCTGCTGAGGGCCAAGTGGACTCCAGCGATGACGATGAGGCGATTGACAAAGACGGCGACTGGAAACCCGATCCTGATCTGCAGTCCTCAAAGACGAGGAGGAAGCGAGGGGCCAAACCGTCTGGTGTGCAGGGGAAGTTGATTGGGAGCAGTAAAACGCCCTGTAAAGTCTGTGGAGTTTGGTACAGGATACAGGGCAGTTTGATCAAACACGCCTGGAGTCACGTGGACGAACCGCAGCCTGTTTGTGGAGTGTGCGGAGAGCGATTTGAATCTGTGGAAGTGTTAAAGGGACATCTTAGAAATCATCAAAAAACTCACGACTGTTCATATTGTGGAAAGTCTTTCTTCACCCTCATTGGCCTCAACTGCCACACAACTCTCCATACAGGAAACAGACCGTTTAAATGCGACGTTTGTCACAAAACCTTTGCTCACATGTCGGGCTTGAGTGTTCACCGTTGGGTCCACGTGGCGGATAAACCACACAAGTGTGATGTTTGCCCGAAAGCGTTTGGTCTGAAGGCGCAGCTCCGAGCTCACAGCAAGGTGCACACAGGTAGAGACAAGTACCACTGCAATGTTTGTGGTAAATCTTTCTACGACCTGCGATCTTTAACCCGCCACAAGACCACTCACTCGGGAGAGAGACGTTACGGCTGTGAGGTTTGCGGGAAGCGTTTCAAACTTCCCGGCACGTTGAAGTCACACGAGAAGATCCACACCTCCAGAGACCGGCCGTACCTCTGCCACATCTGCTGCAAAACCTTCCTCTCAAACTGCGGTTTGACAACTCACATGAGAACACACAGCAACGACCGGCCGTTCGTCTGCATCATCTGTAGCAAAGGCTTCATATCCAACGGCGAGCTGAAGGCGCACATGCGCGTGCACACCGGCGAGGCGCCGTATGGCTGCTCAGACTGCGGACGCTTTTTTAAACGCAAGACTCACCTGACCAACCACATGAGGAGCCACCTGGGCATCAAACTGTTTGTCTGTGGGGTTTGTGGGAAAGCCTGCTCTCGCCAAGAACACCTGACGGTCCACATGAGGACCCACAACGGGGAGAGACCGTACCAGTGCACCGTCTGCGACAAAGCCTTCACTCAGAGCCACTGTCTGAAAACACACATGAAGAGCCACCAGGGGGAGGACAACCCGTTCCTGAACGCATCCACGTCCTAAAAGACGCATGTTATCAACCTGCTCTGTCCCTGTAAACATTTTCAAATCGGTTCGATCCGGTAATACTGAATTTTACCACTAGGTGTCTCGTGACTGACGAGAGTGTAGCGGCGCCACCGTCACCGTCACAACGAGCGTTCAACAGGCCGAGGTCACTAACAGACGGACCGCGGCCCGGGTCCAGACCCCGTCCACGTTACAGGTTGCTGATGTCGACGAAGGTCTCATGAAGACGGCGGCTCTGTCGGTTCACATAAAATCAAACCGGTTTAAGCTCGTGGTCGCTGACCGTAAATCTTTTTTTTTGTACAGCTGCTTGTGTTCAGACGTTTAACGTTTGACAACTTTGGCTTCTTTTGTTAAATGGAAAAAAATGTTTTTGTAGAAAAATGTCAAAGTAAATCAGTGAAAAAAAGGAAATAATGTAAAACGATGCTCAGCTCTAAGAAAACTAAGACGTGTTGAAACAATCAGTCAATGGACAGAAAAGTAATCAATTTGAATAATTATTTGTTGTAATATCGATACCCAAATTCAGGTATTGTATTGCTAAATGTCAAACGATAACCGGCTCTACTTCTTGATGAAAAAACAAAACAAAAATTCTTGGAACAATTAATTGATTAGTTGATTGATACAGTTTTAATAATTGATTTGGTATCCGTACCAACATTTCAGGTAACGTTTTGTCCCTCGTATACAAAAAGACGATTCTCTGCTCTACTTTTTTATAGAAAGAAAAAACAAAAAAGTGCTGAAACAATTAATTAATTGACAGAAAATTAACAATTTTGATGGTCAGTTAAAACTGACTAAACGATTAGAAGACGCCTCGGGCTCCGTCAAACATTTTATGATCTAAATGATCAGCAAAGAGTGAATCAATATGATTATTAATTGGCTGTTATGCTGATTCCAGGGTTGTGGCAGCGCACAGTGTTAACAGTGCTGTGGTTTCTGTTAAAGAGGAATCTGAGAAGTAGACTTTAACCCTATTTACTGCTTACAGCTCATGTAAACGTTGTTGTGTAGACGGTGACGTCGTGGTGGCATCACATCTGGAACGCTAACTGTACAGTGATATATTTTACATTTCTATTTGTTACTTAAATTAGTTTAATGTTTTTATTCTCATTCCGCTGCTGCCATAAAACTTCTGTTTTTACTGTTGCATTCAGGGCAAGTGGGAAATTGGAGGTTTCCTCAAACGGAGCAGTTTAAATTGATCGGCCCCACACTCTGTAATAATTCCTATTTTATAAATGTTTTGGTACCTTGATGAATGTGACCTCAGAACGCTTCCAGTTCCCATGTGTCCTGAATGTAGCACATGGTGCCTTAAAGTGCATGTTTTCCTCAACAGGTATTAGTCAACTATTAACAGCAAATATCCTGGTTTGACATTTTTACATACTGTACTTCACTGTAAAGTAAAATGTGAGCCTGCTTGTTTGCTGTGCTTCATATATGTGACCAAAATAAAGTACATACTGTGAAAAATCCAAAATAAGTTATTTTTATAGCAAACGAGTGAAAATGAATTCCCACAGTGTGAAACGCTTCAACACCCCGTGGACTGTTCTAAGATGTACTTTTGTACCGCGCCGACACCCAGAGATATCAGTCGTGTGTTGGTGGTTTCTGGTCTGTTCCTGGTACTTGAAGGTCTCGACAGGACCACAGGAAGCCTGTCTTTGGTACGTACGCTCAGGGTGTCGAGGTGCGTCGTCAGGGCAGCTCCAGCATGTCATGTTCGGCCAGGATTCGCTGAGTTTGCGTGTGCACCAGCGCCAGGCCGTGGATGATGATGTTCAGGATGGGCGTGGCCTCCCGCTGGCTCTGCACACACACCAGCTGCAGGAAGTACTGTCTGTCCGGGAGAGCGAGGAAGACGAACTCTGCAGCCTGGCGGAGCACCCAGGGGTGGTGGGGGGCCAACGCCACCTTGTAGGCATCCCTGAGGGAAGAAGATGAGAAGGAGCCTGAGGGTGTCTCTGTTTGTGAGGATGTACTTTAATATGTTGGCCTGATGATGGCGCTAGATGAAAAGTCAGAGGATCACCAAAGTTATCACAGCTCATCCTGAGGGGACCATGAAGGTCTGAACCACATCTCATCACGATCCATTAAATAATTGTTCTGATATATTTTGGACCAAAGAGGCGAGTTACCATCCACGGGTTCGGGCCTTTTTATTTTGTCTTTCCAAAATCAAAAACACAAGTAAAAGTTTAAGGAATGAACTAAACAGTATCTTTATCTATTCAAACGTAAGCTGCTAACATCAGCGTGTCCGCTAACTAGCTTACTACCTAGTAGTAATCAAGTGTTACTTATAAGGCCAAGATGATGCTATATCAGAGTTTAAGCTAATGTTAGCGGCTCTGTCCTGCTCTTTACTACATTTGGGGAAGTTAAACTCCATCAACTCTGGCCAACATTACCCAAGAAAACTTGGCAAACTTAAATTCGCCAAACACATCGCTTAAACCCCCCCGGGACCTGTTAGCTTTAACCTCAGACTGTTAGCATGTTATATCATCACCTTGGACCTGTTAGCTTTAACCTCAGACTGTTAGCATGTTATATCATCACCTTGGACCTGTTAGGGCTAGCCTCAGTCTATTAGTGTGATATTAAGACCTGGAACTTCAAGACTGACTGAGACTGTGCTTTCGACCAACCCATGGAGCTAATGTTAGCTTTAATAGCTAAAATCTGCCAGCCGCAGTTGTCAGTTGTCATTTCAACAAAATCATTTGCCATTAAACATTCCTGCTCATTGGTTTACAACATAGCAGACAATGGTCATGTTGACTTAAAAGTTTAAATGTTCAAGTGTTCAGGGGGAAAAAAAGGAAATATGAACTAATTCCCTGACTGGGCAACTCCGTCTGGTGATGAAGACCATGTGATACATCGAAAGCTCCAAAACAGCTATTAATGGTCCATGAGTACTGAACTGAACAGGATAAATGTATTATTAGCTCTAATTTCCAACCACAGGTGAACAGAAAGTTGGTCCTTGAACACATCGCATGTCTGTCAGTGAGGAAGTTGTTACCTGCTCAGCTCTCCAGGTGTTTTGTATCGTCCGTCTGCGTCCGACCCTTCAGCCAAACCCTCCAACATCAGCTTCAACCACAGCAGAGATCGATGCAGCCGCAGCAGCGTCCTGCAGCCCGAATCTGTTCGGCGGGAGAAGTCGACCACGCCCGCTTTTAGCTCCGCCTCCGTCATGGATCGAACCGAACGATACACCTCAAGAGGAAAATGAAGGAATCAGCTGTAAATTACAGCACTTCATATCATCCTGCCATATATTCACAACATGTCAGTAGACTCAACTCTCACCCCGTTTTTGAGTCCAAATGATTCTGGGGTTTGTAGTCCAGAGTGGTAAGGCGGACCACGTTTCCCATGAGCCTCTGTACTGTGTCTGAGTGACAGCTCTCGTATCAGTACAACCTTTTCCTTCACCTTCTGAGAAAAGAAACTGACCACCGTCCCGAGAGACTCCATGAAACTGAAAGCGAGAAACAAGATTTTATCGCAGCGCCTCTAGAGCTCACTGACTAATGTACTAAACGTGTAGAAACGACAAATCAGCATTTTGTTGGGGAGGTTATGTGTTGGGACTGTTTCTTGGTTCAGACCTGTGACTTCTTGGAGCCTCCGCTGGTTGCCTAGCAACTGCTCAGAGCTAAGAAACAGTGCAACACATAACAGTGTTCTTACACTTTGGTTTGTACAGATTAAACAAACCAGATGTAACGTGTTAATCTGCTTTAGGGCTGCTGGTAGGTGGATTCTGATCCCTTTGGACAGAGCCGGGCTAGCTGTTTCCCCCTGTCTCCAGTCTATATGTTAAGCTAAGCTAACCAGCTGCTGGCTGTAGCGTCATATTCACTGTGCAGACATGAAAGTGGTATCGATCTGACTCAGATCTGACACAGTTCACTAAATGTTGAAGTGTTTCTTTTTTTAGTTATTACATGAGGAGCTGGTCCCAGCTCTGCAGGTACGGCTCCAGCAGGATATCATCAGCGTCTGCCAGGCTGGACTTTAAATACAGCAGCAGACGCCAGGCCTGAAACGGTTGGCCAGGACACTCCTGGATGAGGGGCGAGGCTTGGTCTGGCTCCGCCCACTCCCCAGGGAGCAATGGAGGTTCAGGCTGAAAGACAAAATAAACCAAAGGTTTTTGTCTTTTATATCTTAAATGTCTCAATACACAAACTTCCTTCTTTGTTTCCTGAGTGAATTTATTTTTTTATATTCATCTACATGGTTTATAACGCATTATTGTGTATTCTTTGTATTTCTTAATCCATTGTACTGTGTCAGAGCAGTTTTAGAGAATGAAGAGCAAAAAGCTGTTTAAGGTTTCAGACTTGGTTAAAGTCAGAATCTGATTTAAGTCAAAGGCCCTGAAAATAAAAGGCTCTGAGTTTAGGGTGAGGAGTCCTCACAAGGATAGAAGTACAAATAAGTGTGTGTGTGTGTGTGTGTGTGTGTGTGTGTGTATGTGTGTGTGTATGTGTGTGTGTGTGTGTGTGTGTGTATGTGTGTGTGTGTGTGTGTATGTGTGTGTGTGTGTGTGTGTGTGTATGTGTCAGTCCTACTGTTATGGGGTAAAAACATGGCTGCCAGGCGCTGCCACAGTCTCTGACTGCACCCTGAGCTGAAGAGAGACAGAAACAAAACGTGTTACCATTAGACAATTTTACAGTGAGTCTGCCTTTTGAGTTTTCATTAATGCAACTATGGCTAATGTTGTATTTATTAATGCTTTATTAATAAGCCATAATGCATAGATGAAATCAACTATAGGGTTGTCTGGTTGAGAGTGTGAAGTTTTTGATAGCGTACGTTGTGGATTTAAGTGTCATGTTAGCAGCTCAATGGATAAAAATGTTAGTCGATCCTCCACTTTCAGACTACTAACTATGGGATGGATTGTCATGAAATCTGGTTCCTGCTGACTTTGGTGAGCCTCTGACTTTTCCTGTAGCGCCACCATGAGGTCAAAATACCAAATGCCTGCAAAAGTAATGACATTCTCATCAGCCTCAGCTGTACTGTTTACTGCTAATTAGCGAATTGTAGCATGCTAACACGTGTTAACACATTATGAATTAAGATGGTGTACATGGTAAACATTATACCTGCTTAGCTTCAGCATGTTAGCATTGTCATTGTGAGCATGCTGGTGTGTGCTGTAGCCTCCCATGACCTTTATTAGCCATCACATGTGTCTAGCTCAAAATGTGCATGGTGCAGATTCCTAAATAAATTACTACAAACGGGGAACCTTCATTTTCATTTTTTATATTCACTTTAAATTTTATTCTTAATTTTCATTTTTGTTATAGTTAGTTTTTTAAATTCCCATAATTACCTGGAAAACAGGGCACTGACTCCCATCTGCCTCCCTCAGAAATATTCTTAAAAAATCATTAATTAAAAACAAAACAATAAGAGGTAATAAGTGCTACATGTAATCACCACTGTGAACTTTTCCCACCCAGTACTATGAATCCAACACAATGCAATAGAAACTCAGAATAACTGAGTGAGAGAGGAAGAGAGGTGGAGCCAACATGGCCGACATTCAGTGACACTCGACGGTGGCGGAGGAAACTCACATAGCCAGAAGGAGCTGATGAAGAGGAGCAGAGCCAACATGGCCGACAGCTGCAGGTAGCGAAGCAGCATTGTCCGTCTGAGGAAAACCATGGTGACCACAACAAACACACATCCACTCTCCCTTTAACACCTCACTCTCTTTCACACACACTCAAGTTAAAACACACACATTGTTTACAAGCTGTCACTTGTCATCACATGCTCGCTCTCTCTCTCTCTCGTTGGGGTTAAAGGTCGCATGTTCGCCTACTCCCACAGGTACAGAGTATACAAACACACACATCTCAGGACGACCTTTGGACTTGACCTTCGTCCTGCAGGTGCTTATCTCAGCACACACACACACAGTAATCCTCATGGTACAATGTCACATATTTGATGTATTTTGTCTTTCTTAAGGAACTTCCTGAAGCCGACTGCTGGGAAATCCTAATTTGGGCAAAAGGGCGGAGCCTGTCTGGAACTGAGGTTATGTGGCATTCATGTCATATCTGCATTATTGTAATTACCAGTTTCCAGCTTATAAATAATGTTTGCATAAACATCCAAACTGGAATTATGATATATACAGTCCTGTTCCAGAACTAACAAAACTTCATTCAAAATCCCATTGACATTTGTAACAACTCTACTAACTAAAAATGGGTTAGGGTTAGGGTCTGCGGTTAGTTCATGGTCTGGAATGACAGTCAGACAGTCGAGCGTCTGCCGAGCAGGTGGTTCATTAATGACACAAAAGCCTCCAAAATTGATGAGAAAATGATTTATTGATGGCAAAATGACACATGTAGCACCTTTAAGTTCTATAAAGATGTTGAAAGACACTTTTCCATCAACAACTCCAACACATCTGATTGATTGATTGATTGCTTGATGTCTTGGGTGCATCAGTAAATGTATCTTGTGCTTGTGCAAATATACTTGTGCAGACGTGTGTGCTTGTGCTTATTTTCAAGGTAAAGGTAAGGGAAGAATTGACTTCAGGAGAATTATGGCTTTTTAAGGTAGAATAAGGATTTCCCTAAAATCCTTATTGCTAATACTGTTGGCTGTAAGTAAAAGTAAAGCTAATGGAGAATAGGGTTGTTTTAAGGGGGAGTAAAGCTGTGATGGGGAGAATTAAATAAGAAAAAGGGTTTAAGGTTTTGTTAAGGTCCAGGTTCTTGTCAAAAACAGAAGGAAGTATTTATTAACAAATCCTTAATTCTTCTGTAATAAAGGGGTGAGTTAAGGGAGATTAAGGGTTTTTTATACAGTCCAAAAAAAGACAAGTGGCTTTGTGACACATTTAAGTGAAATAAAGGGTTTAGTTAAGGGATTCAGAATAATGGACTGTGAAGGAAGGATCAAGGTTTTGGTTTTGGACCATCTCTCATGTACTGTGTTGGAGTATTTTCACCTGCCTGACGTGTTTTCTTTTTGTGAGTTCCTATTTTCTACTTTTTCCCACAACGATTTTTACAAACGCCTGAGTGACTGAAGTGTCGGAGTTGTGGCCGACGGTGGTAGGGCATTTCGGCTGTTTGTGTGCTGTCGTACATCTATCTTTGTGAGGACCGGTTTGCGTTTTAGACTGTGGGAGTGAGGACACTTATTTAAAGAGCTTGGCGTCTGTCCCAATACCTACTTAAACATACAGAGTTAACAGGCTGATTACCACTAATGCTGCGTCATGTTTCAGATACCATAGACGTCCATCCTGTCTGCCCTCAGAATCGGCAGCTGTGAGTACTTCCTCTCTGCAGAGCGTTTTATTGCTTTACCTCCACAGGTTGATGGGTCAACAGAACAATAAAACACTGGATTTACAAAGTAAAAGCCTGCAGGCAGCGTAAGAACCTGTGGACGTTCTTTTATTAATGATTCTGAGTAAACATTTTATCGGACAGAAAACTGTCTACATAATATCACGTTATGTATCTTATATAAACAGTACGGGCCAACAAGCTTCTACATAACTTGATTTAATTGCTTTATAAATTGTATTACTCATTAAAGCTCCTGTTGATTATGTGGAAATTAAATAAAACCAACAAAGTGTCTGAGCTCGACTGAGTCACGTATATGAGATGACCTCATTAATGGAGCATGTGAGCTCAGATAAACCTCCACACGCTTCAGGTCTTCAATTACAATTACTGGAAATGCGTTACACAAGAAGGCACTCGACTACTCGTAAATACCAACAGTGTGGGGAAGGACCTTTGGTTTTAGGGTTCAGGGTAGCATTCGTTTTGGGTTAAGGGTTAAGGTTTTGGGCCATGTACCGTATAATGTTAATGAAGGTCCTCACACATATAGAAGTACAAACAGATGTGTGTGTGTGTTGAGGTCAGCAGAATCCTTCGGCTTTAACCTGCAAGACGTCACACAACCCGGGACGCTGCTGAAGAGCCTGAGGAAAACACACACACACACACACACACACACACACACACCATTAGTAACCCAGTAAGTAATAATTAATAAAGGCAGTTTGAGTTTAAATTCCCCTCCGTGTTTTAAAGTGGTCAGAAATAATGTCAGCATGTTTTTTAAATGATTGTTAATAGCTTTGTGGTGTAACACCGGCTGCCAGAGAAGCAGAGACAGTAAACAGACTGTAGTCTGCAGCTACATGTCATGGACCGATAGCGTGTTGTTGCTACGTGCTGCAGCTCAGCAGCTAATTAGCCTGTTAGCCTGCTAACTGACGTTAGTTTGGTGTCTCGTTCAGCGAGCTGCAGGACGAGACGTGTGTTCATGTCTATAAGTTTGATGACGAGGAGACGTTAGCAGGAAGCTAATGCTGATTGGCTCAGTGTGACGTCACTGCTTTATGCAACATTTAAGATTGACCGACACCAGAACACTGTTCTGACTAATTGAAAAAATATTAAATATAAATATAAACTGTTGCTATGGTTACCTGCAGTTTAATTTAATCTACCTTGAACGGTTGTCGAGCTTAACTATAGCTGAGGAGTCCACTTACATGGTTTTTAACAGAGACCTGCCAGCCAATCAGAAACCAGGGTTTTAACTTGTCTGTGGTATGGTTTGTTTTCATTGTATAACACACACACACACACACACACACACACACAGTCACCTTTAGTGTGTTGAGAATCTCTCCAAACAGATGTTGAGCCTCCTGCGTGTCCGGCTCTTCAAAGTAATCTGACACAGAGAACTCGACCACTATAGATCTGATGTTATCACACATACCTGCAGAGACACAGACACACTTTATTAATGTTCACATGTCATGTCAGCGTGACAGTAATAGTCATGTAATAATAATTAAGTATTATTAGTGTGTTCAGAGGAACAGTTTGTGTCTCACTGTGGAAGTGCAGGACAGCCTGACCGCTGACAGGTGTGTGCGTCAGGATCAGCGTCTCCAGACTCTTCAGTCCTGCTTTACACAGCTCTGTCGCCGCCTGCAGGCCGAGGTCGGTAATACGCTCCAACTCCAGCACCTGCAGGTGAGCACAGCTACGCACTACACACACACACACACACACACACACACACGCACATATATATAATTACTTCTGTCCATCTTTTCTTACCTTTAGAATTCTGAAGAATCAAGAAACTCTCAAAAAGTCGAATCAGCTCTTGCCAAGTGTCTTTGTGTGTTTCTACCGTTTCATTATCGATTAATATATCATTCATTTTCATGGTTAATCGAAGTCCAAAGTGACGTCTTCAAAAGCTCAGAGATTCAGTTTACAACGATCACATTGGAGAAGCTGACACCACAGGATGGCTGGTCCAACATCACTCACCCATCGCAACCAATCCCTGAGTGCCACAGCCGACCCCGCCCACACTGAGCGAGCGGAGGTGTGGCCAGCATCGACCAATCGTCTGCAGGCAACGGTTGCCAAAACGAGTTGGCTGTTGGCTGAAAGAGAGACGGAAAGAAAGACAGAGAGAGATGAGTGGTTTAAAAGTCATTTGTTGCAGTAAACTTCAGGACTGGGCTGCATTCAGCTGAAGAGTTTCATAAAAACATTTTTAAATTCAACCGTTGTGTTGAATTTATGAGGACGTTCTCTAAATGTGTCCCCAGTCTGTGTGTGTACTGACCAGGGGTGAGCTGGCGCCACCTGCAGGCTGCTGATGTTCCTGCAGCCTGCACCCAGGGCCCAGAGGACCTCCTGACCGAGAGGATCTGATGAACTCCTGCATGCACAGACAGGTGAACAGACAGACAGGTAAACAGACAGACAGGTGAACGGACAGACAGGTGAACAGACAGACAGGTGAACAGACAGACAGGTGAACAGACAGACAGGTGAACGGACAGACAGGTGAACAGACAGGTGAACAGACAGGTGAACAGAGACAGGTAAACAGACAGGTGAACAGACAGACAGGTAAACAGACAGGTGAACAGACTCACCTGTATGTGAGCGTCTGCAGGTTCCTGCAGTAGCAGCTGGCCAGCCACAGCGTCCTGTCAGTGAGGATGTGAGGACACTGAGAGACAGACAGGTGGAGCAGACTGCCCCCTGCTGATCGCAGCAGGGCCTCCACCCCCGGCTCCACGCTGCCTCTGAGACAGAAAACACACCCAGGTCAACTACAATACCCACAATGCACCCAGGGAGCACATTTCTTCCGCTGTGACGCCTCTGTATGCTGCTCATTAACGCTGTACATTTTCCTGTTAACATCTTTAGTGCTGCGGTTATCTGTTCTGTTCTGACCAATCAGACTGCAGCTGGATTGAAATTAGATCCTGTTACCACGGCAACATGCATGTTTTTCATTTAAAAAAGAAAAGCTTTTATACTTTTTCCCAGTTTGCAGCACTGAGCGTTAATCCCTGAGAGGATTGTGTGTGTGTGTGTGGCCTTGTATTGCTATCTTTGTGAGGACCAATTTCAGTTTCAAACCATCATAATGAGGTCATCTCTGCATTGTAAGGACATTCTGGCCGCTCCTCATTACTTCAAAGGAATGTTTGAAGGTTAGGACTTGGCTTTAAGGTTCAGGTTAGAATTAGGCTAGGGAATGCATCATGTAATTGAGAGTCTTCACAAGTATAGACAGACAAACGTGTGTATGTGCGTGTGTGTGTTACCGTGTGTTCTTGTGGTAATCCTCTCGCGTCTCATTGGATCGTCTACTTCGAGGTTTCAGGTTGTTCAGAACCACAGACTGAGTTTGAGTACACCACTGAGACAGAGTGGTCAGGAACTACACACACACACACACACATATGGATTAATCCGCCTCTGCAAATAGTTCCCAACAAATGCACTATTTCCTGGTTTGATTGATAAAAAAAACAAAAGTTGATAATGTCAAACATAATGACTAACACAAGCCTTATCTTTTAATAAAGACGATGTGATGAAGACAATGATATTAGTAACAGTTTGATGACGACGATGATGAAGGTGACAATAGTAACATAAGTCATGATGAAGGCTCCTCTACCTCTGCCGACACTCTGGCGTTCTCCAGCCGGAGGCGTGTCCAAACCGCTGGGTGCCTAGCAACAAAGCGCCAATCAGAGCAGACCTCGGCTGCATACAGCAAAGAGCGCACATCCAAATATGGAAACACGCAGAAAAGCCCCGCCCTCAGCCTCAAGCTGTCCGCCCCCAGCTGTCTGTTGCCTTGACAATGGGAGGGGGTGGAGCGGAGGGAGGAGGGGGCTTCTGCAGGGGAGGAGGGAGGAAGAGGAAAAGGAGAAAGGAGGAAAGGAAGGAGAGAAAGTGAGGAAAGTAAGGAGCGCAGGAAGGAAGAGAGAGCAGAGGAGGAAAAGAAAAAAGGTAATCAACAGGTAATCAACAAGAAAGTCCAGGCTTTTATTGTGAAGCAGCCACAGGAAGTGTTGCATTAACAAACACTAACTTTGCAAAAACCAGCAAGAAAAAGACAAATTAAAAGTCAAGAAAAGTTTACCTGAACCAGGTGTGTGTGTCCTGTCAAAGACAAGTCTCCTCATCTCAGCGCAGCTCCAGAATCCTTCCTCTTCCTCCTCCTCCTCTTCTTCTTCCTCCTCCTCCTCTTCCTCAGTGCTGTGGTGACGACGGTTTCTTTTGCTCCACGTTCTCCCACCTTCTCTTTCCTCCCCGACCCTGGAAACACAGGAGAAGAAGAAGAAGAGAAGAAGAAGATGATGAAACATGATAAAACAAAACTCAGATCTTTGAGACTTTTGGTTCTGCTGCATTCATTTAACTGTCCATCGCGAGTCTGACAATGTTATAGAAGTGTAAAATCTGTGGAGAACTCTTTTGATACAGTGGTTCTGAAACCCAAGATAAATCTAAGGGGAAAATATATAAATTTCTCTTGCACAAAATGATGTTTATTGTTTCTAAATGTTCCCCTTTTGTCGCTTTATTTTCTTGCGAAATATTGGATTTTCTAAAAATCCATAAAACAATCTGAGAAGACATAAGAAACTACAGCGATGCTAGCAGCTCTGTGAGGCTGTACTTAGGCATAGTGATGAGCTAAATGCTACTGTCAGCATGCTAACAATGCTAACATGCTGATGTTTAGCAGGTGTAACATTTACCATGTTCAGCATTTATAGTTTAGCGTGTTAGCAGTAAACAGAGTCCAGCTGAGGCTGATGAACGTCATCAGTTCTGCAGGTATTTGGTCATAAATCAAAGTATTGGACACACGAACATGTTGACCTGATGGTGGCGCTGATGAAGAGTCAGAGGATCACCAGAGTTATTACAGTTCATCCTGAGGGGAGCATGAAGGTCTGAACCACATTTCATCACAGTCCATCCAGCAGCTGTTGAGGTGTTTCAGTCTGGACCAGAGTGCCATTTTACGTACCACAATCTCTCTCTCCTCCAGTTTCCTCCTCCTCTCTCTCGTCGAGTCCAGGGTGAAGCATAGTGGTGGGGGCGGACCAACCCTCCTTCACCGTCCCACTTGCCTGAACCCAGAGACAAGGTCCGCATACGACCAGTCAGACTGCTGGGAGACAGAGAGAGGATCCATTATAAAAATATACACAGGAAAACGTTTCAGCAGTTGTTCTGTTTGAAACCATAAAACCTGTGGCCCTGAATTAATCTCAGTTATTAGTGACATAGTGCAATTATCAGTATTTCATAATTATTAACTATAAGAATATAAGTGTTTCTCTCAAAGTTTCTCATTAATTGTCAAAATTATGAGGAAACTCTAAATGTAATTTAATGACGACAAATGTCAAATTTAAAGCCAGTGGGATAACATCTTAGAGGTTCAGATTCTGCTATGGTACAAACTTGTCTTCACAGTAGAATCGAGGTCCGTTTGATGTGTTCAGGTACCTGTAGTGATGGTGGCTGTACAGCTGCTCTCCCAGACTGCAGGAGCCTGATACACTGTAACTCCTCTGGAGGAGGGAGAGGAGGAAAATGAAGAAGAACAAGGACAACGGGAAAAGGAGTAAGAGTTGACAAAAGAGCAGGAAGACGGAAAGAAAAAGGAGGGAAGAAATGGAGGATGAAATGTGGAGTTAATCCTGGTAAGACATCATCAGGATTTTACACATCATACAAAAACAAAAATTCAAATGAATTCCATATGTCGCCCTAATTCAAGTGCACGTGTACAATTTCTTACATTAATATTACAGATATTTTTTTCTCACCCGGTTGCCGATGGTTCCCTGCATCTTGTTTGCGATGATGTCATCAGTGCTGCCGTCCAGGCTGCGTCCTCCTCGGCCAGGTACAGGTGGTGTGTATCCCTGTGTGTGTGTGTATCCCTGTGTGTGTGTGTACGGGTCAGCGTACTCGTCTGTGTGTGTGTATCTGTCGTTGTGATGTCTATAGTGGTTGTGATGTGTGTGTGAGCTAAGCAGCAGTAACTGTCTCTCTGCACAGTCGGCTCGTTCCAACAACGTCTCAATAAACACCTAAAATCAAACACATTCACCGTTACAGCAAAAAGATATTGAGGGTGTTTAAATACTGTAAATAAACTTCATGATATATTCAGTGTGTCATGGAAGGGATGTCGTTTACATTTATCTTTTAAATCAGGTTCAATTCCCAAGTCATGACAGCAGGTTCTCCACTGAAAAGACACTTTTCATTGACTGTATTACACCCAAAACCTGAAGCTAACCTGAAGCTAACTGTTTTTGCTGTTAAACTGAACTGTTAGCTAACGTGATCAAATTTGTTGTCGCCACTAAACAGTTAGCTAACCTGAACTTCTTTTTTTTTGCCTCTAATCTGATCAATTAGCTAACCTGAGAAAAGAAAATTTGCCAAACAAAACTCTGTCCCAAAACTGAGTAGTTAGCTAACCTGAACCAATTTATCGTAGCCACTAAAATGAACCAAAACCTAACCCAGAAAAAAACGTTTTAGCCACTTAACTGAACAGCTAGCTAACCCAACCCAAACTGTTTGCTGCTTAATTGTACAATTAGCAAACCAGCCCCACGTTGTTTTAGGTGATAAATCGAACAGTTAGCTCAACAGGAACTGGCCTGCAAGTTTCATATATGATTTTTTTGTTAATAATAATTAAATCACACACAAATTAATCAAAATCACAACTATAGTTTGGAGAAGTAAAAAGTGACTGAGTTAAGCTAGGCTAATCTCACCGTCATCACACCTTCAAACACCACACAGACATAAAAAAACAAAAAGCAGTTTGTCTCATTCTCAGTAATCAGAAAGATCAGCATCAACAATAGAAGATCTTTAAAGGTCACCTGCAGTCTGGATTTGGCCTCAGCCTCTTTCCCTGCAGTCTCTCTCAGAAAACACTCGATATCCACCATCTCCCTGCACAACACATACACATTTCAAAATGTATATTTATTTCACAAACATGAATAAGAATATGCAGGACTACATTGCCTTACGCTTAGTATTTTTGTTTTAAGCAAAATATACAGATCCTTGTTTTATAATTCTTGCTGGATTTCAATCCAAATTCTATTTGTGAAGACAGAACAGTTCCTCCCCTAACAGAGCTTTACAGTAGATGCAGACAAACATATATAAATATCACATAAAAACAACACAGATACAAAATAAACAACAATATGTAGATATATGTAGATACACAAAGCCACACAAACAGAGACTGACCTTACAAACACACACATCCTCGGGGCTGCTGTGCCTCACTGTCATCTTACATTCATCATCACAGCAAACCACAGCTGAGTGAGTGTGTGTGTGTGTGTGTGTGTGTGTGTGTGTCCAGTGATGCAGACTAAACATGGCGTGTCCTCTGTCTGTGCAGCATGTTGTGTTTCTCTGTTCAGTACATTATGAACAGACAGAACATTAGTATTCATGCTGCATAACATATCATATAAAATATATTATATATTGTTGACTAGAGAAGTGATCCATCTTACAGAAACAAAAACAGACCAGACAGGAGAAATATTAAAGTCACTGTGTATTTTAACCATCATATTACTCAACAGATCAACTCATTTTTTGTTTCTCCAAGTTAGGACCACGTTTCCCAGCAGCTCTGTTGATTTATGTTGATGAGAATAGACAACTTTACTTTATGGGCTTCATGGCAGCTTCATTAACAGAGCTTTACTTCTCTTCATCCAGCTTTTTGTACTGCTGCTGCCGTTTATTTTGCAGTTACATTGCGTCTTACTATCACCACCTCATAGAGGGAAAAATATTCTGCACTGGTTGTAAAACCCCATGAGGCAAATTTTGGGCTCTATAAATAAAATAGATTTACTTGCCTTCATTCAGTAAACTAGTTTATCTTTATATGCACTTTTTCTACTGTACTGTAATATTAAAATATTAATAGTGCTGCATGAAAAAATCCAAATATTAATGGATTCTGCCACTCCTATTATTAGATTAGGACTACAGTTCCCATAATGCCTTGGGGGATGTAAACAGGAAGTACAAAACTTGAGACCCGTCACATTTTGGCAAATAGCCTCCATTAAAAGTATGCTGAATTAGCTATTAGCGGTTCCTGTTTATGACATCTGGAAGTCTGTCTGTGTTCAGATTTGACCGAGTTATGATCAATCAGCAGCCAAACTACTACTAACTTCCTGTTGTTTTGAGAACACCTGCATGCACCTGTCCTGCATGTTTCCAATTCTGTCCCACAGGCTCAGACTGGACCAAGGACTGTAGAGGCAGCATATCGCAATAATATTAAAAAAAACAAAGTCAAAATGAAATACTGCAGGTTCAGAGGTACAGACAGACAAACGGAAAGAAGCCTTGGAGATACTGACTGTTGTCGTTCACTCAGCTCTCTGTCTTTTCCTTCCAGATCTTTCTTTAATCGCTCCATCATCTCCATGGCAGCAGAGACCTGATGGATAAAACACAGAGAATAAACACAGGTGAAATGGATGTTTCACCCCTAATAGTACGAACGTGTTTCTGTCACCAGGGTATCATTTCTACATCACAGCTCCACCCACCTGTCTGGACAGGTACCCCGCCCTCTCCTCCACTTCCTGTTTCTCACTCTTCAGTCGTTCCCCGTCCCGCCTCTCCTGCTCTAGCTCCGCTTCCCTCTTCTGTAGCTCCACTTTCAGTCGACCCATGCGGCGGTTCACCCTCTCCTCCACATCCACAAACGTCTGGGCGATTTTTCGATCCAGCCCCAGCCCCAGTCTCTCCTCCAACCCGATCCCCACAGACAGCCCAAACTCCAGGCCCAGCTGGACTCCCACCTCACTGAGTTTCTTCCCGAGAAAAGGCTCCAGAGAGCCGGGGAGGGCCAGAGCGGTGGAGGGTTCCTCTGGATGTCCTGCAGAGGGGAGAGCACGATCTGAAGAGCCAAACATTTCCCTGAGCAGTTGGACGGACGCAGACGATGAGGCGAGATCCAGGCAGGCCAGCGGCAGGGGGAGGCTGTGGGCTTCCATGCCTAGAGAAGAGCTCTGTCTTTGGAATGCAGCTTGGCCAGGGAGTGGGAGGAGAGCACCAGGCTTGGAGCTTCGAACACGAGCCTGAAATGTAAGATTAAGTTAGTGCCTGTCTGTGTGTGGTCCACTGAACATCTTTGGGTTTTAGGCTGTTGGTCGGACAGAACAAGACATCTGAAGACATCACCTTGGGCTTTGGGAAACTGCATTTTCTGACATTTTATAGAGGAAGACTAATCGATGAATCGATAATGAAAATAATCATTAGTTGCTGCCCCATGTGAATTACCTGCGACAGCACCAGCAAGGTCTC
This sequence comes from Enoplosus armatus, assembly GCF_043641665.1. NCBI lineage: Eukaryota > Metazoa > Chordata > Actinopteri > Centrarchiformes > Enoplosidae > Enoplosus > Enoplosus armatus. The sequence goes on along the minus strand of NC_092202.1, from coordinate 807,782 downwards.
GTAGGTGTGTCGGCTGACCAGGTGAGCCCGGAGCTCAGGTACAGACGGGAAACGAAACTCGTCACCACAGCGAGGACAAAAGTAGGGCAGCTCCGCGGAAGAGGAAGACGAGGAGGAGGAAGACATGCTTCACCAGGGAGCTGCAGACCTGGAAGATAAAACAGGAACACCTCAAAAACAATGGAAACACTGCCGCAGAGACAGTAACTGGCAGTAGAAGAAGACAGAAATACTTTGTGCTTTCATGTATTTCTACTGCAGACACACACACACACTCCTCAAGAACAAGTAAACCAGAGTACAAACTGGGTCAGTGTGTGTGCTACATAATTGATTTTGTGGCGATAAAGATTTAATGAGGCTAAAATCTGTAGATTAAAAACAGAAAAAGCTTCAGCAAAATGTGTGTATATGAGTCATTGTCACAATTCTTGGATGAGCCAGTTGTGTCAATACATGTTTGAATGTCACACACACACACACACACACACACACACTCCTCGCCTGTTGGATTTGACATTAGTAGGACGTGTGTGTGTGTTTCTGTGAGGCTAATCGCTAAGTGAAGCATGCATCTTCCGCCCCACTGACTGTGCGTGTGTGTGTGTGTGTGTGTGTGTGTGTGTGTGTGTGGCTGACACAGTATAAAAATATGAAAACACACACTTGCTGATGATGCACTGGGCATGTGCAGTCTGAGTGTGTGAGTGTGTGTGTGTGTGTGTGTGTGTGTGTGTGTGTGTGTGTGTGTGTGTGTGTCCAGAGGAATTTCAAATATGGATGGATGAGCAGGAAGAAAGAAATGTCTGGGGTGTGGACACTCTCTCTCTCTCAACCTTTTATTTTATCTCATGTTCCATCTGTTAAAACACTAAATCAAATTTTTTTGGGATTGATAATCCTCTCTAACATTAGTGACTTTTGTTTTATGGCGTCTGAAATATCTCAGAAACTACTGGATGGATTGCCATGAACATATGTTCAGACATTCATGTTCCTCAGAGGATGAATTCTAATAACTTTGGTGATCTCCTGACTTTTTAATTTGTCCAATAATTGGGTTTAATTATCTGAAAAACTAACGACATCCCCATCAGTCTCAGCAGTAGTTTTTGGTGCTAATTAGCAAATGTTACCATGAAAAACAATTATACCTGCTGAATATAGCATGTTGGCATGCTGATGCTAGCATTTAGCAAGTACAGCCTCAGTAGAGCTGCTAGCATGGCTGCAGGGTCTTGCTTGAACATTACTGTGGATTACACAGAGAGTTGTTCAAAATGGAGACTGTCCTCCCAAAAAATAACGACCGTATGAGTCATTTCAGCAAATGGCCAAAAAATCTGTTTACAACTGACGGAGCTACCACCAGCAGCCAGTTAGCTTAGCTTAGCTTAGCACAAAATGGGAAACATGCACACAGGCTCTGTCCAAAGGGAATTAAATCAACCTACCTGCGACCAAAAGCTGACTGATTAACAGGATATATGTGGATTGTTTTATCTGCACAAACCAAACCAGCCGACAGCAGGAAGTTTCTGCTCACAAGTCAAACATCGGTATTAACTGAACTAAAACTAGTTTCTTTGAAGAATGAGCACCAGCATGTTGGAGAATCACTAGAGCAGCCTTGACACGAGCACAGTGTTTATTCCAGCTAATGAATAATCTCGTAGTTCATTAGTCATCAGTCAGATGGTCAGCAGGTCTTCTCTCTTACCTGAACACAACGGTAATCTGTCGGTGCGTCAGTCAGTCGGCTTCATCCTAAAATCCGTTGCCATGGTTTCCCTGTTTCCCGCTCAGGAATTCACTGCAGTCTCGTGCAGCGGTGGATCGATCGATCCACTCAATCCGGTACCGTAACGGTCTCGTGCAGAAGCAGCGGCGGGACTTCGTGTGTGTGCGCGCGTCTGTATGTTTCAACCGCCGCCCCTCGCGGTGTGTCGGCGTGCAGCCGCCGCGTGCTGCTGCTGACGTAAAAGCCGCGTGACGTGTCCGTCCTGATGTGCAGATGATGGTGGAGCGGGGGGGGGGGCGCTTTCACTAAACATCTAAAATAAAGCCGCTTAAATGGATTTCAAACCTCACATGTATTTTCAGTGACAACACGGGGGGGGGGGTCTTCTTCATCTGAACATGACGCATCTGGGTTGTATTCTAGTACATATTAGTATACTGTAGTGCAGTAAATAGTACAATATTTCCCTCTGAGATGTAGTGGAGTAGAAGTAGAAAGACTCAAGTAAAGTAAAGTACCTCACTTGAGTAAATGTACTCAGTTACATTCCACCACCGGACGATGATCCCATGCAGTGAAGACTCAGTGGCTCAGCTTGGTTGAAGAGTTGTGGTGCTGACTGGTGACCACTGGAGGGCACCAGCAGCCTGGAGAGGAGAGATTAATTTAATATCAGTAAATATACAGACTTCAGATCAGTTATGATAATCACAGCAGCAGCAGAAGGCTCAGATTATGACTGATATTCTATAATTCTCTTCATGTTCAGATCGAAGCAGCAGTTTTCTTCTTATGAAAACTCATCAGTGAGCCTCACTGTTGTTTCCTTCATCACCATGAACTACAGCGAGCAGCTGGTTGAGGAAATGACTATAAAACTATATATTTGTGGTGTTTTTAAAGATTGACGTCTTCAGTAGGAACCAATGGGCTGAGAGCTGAGAGCCACAGACAGGAAGTGAGACAGGACTGAGAGACGGGCTGACAGGTTGCTGGTTTGAGTCTGAACATGAGGTTTGTTCACAACTGATGAGTCCTGAAATGACTCAGAGCAGCTTGTCTTTACTGGGAAAAGGAAACTGGATGAAACGTGTCTTTGGGCTGCTGTTACCATAGCAACACAAACGCCACAGTTCATAAAACTGGACAAACTCTTACACTGACAGAACTAATGGGACCATTTGTTGCCTGGCAACAGCAGCCTGTTGATGAATGGAAGTGCACAGAAATATGTGGCGGTGGTGAAGGCTGCAAATGACGATTTTTATTATCTCAGATTAATCTGACGTCTTGATTAATCGATTAATCGTTTGGTTTATAAAATGTCAGAAAACAATGAAAGATGCCACGTTTGTCCGATCGTAATAACACTAATAATATAATTATTTGTATAATTTAAAGAATTACAGAAAGTTTATTCAGCGTTTGATGCAACAACATGGAGTTTATGTTTGTTCGTCAAGGGCATCATTACGCTGTTTGATACTGTTTGTCATCATTGTGGTGGAAGATGATGATGATGATGATGAAGAAGCTGATGAACGAGACTGGACTCCTTGTTGTTTGTTTGTTTGTTTATTGACAGCGGCAGCAGCCTCCATGCAGAACGAGGAGCAGTAAACCTGCACAGCCATGTGTGCTACTGAGAGCTCAGCTCACACTGAGCTGGTGTGTTTGTTTCATCTTTACAGTACAGACACCAGGACACATATCCCACAATGCATCAGTGCAACTCTACCAGTGCTTTCTACCAGCACTGGAGCTTAAACCTGCACTGATATATCAGAATGAATATTATATAATAAAGTTCATTCAGCATCCGTAGAAGTTTTACAATCATTTCATAGAAAAGTGACATCATTGCACATTTATCCGCCATAGAAATCTGGCTTCTTCTCTAGAAATATACACACTCTCGCTGTAAAACATAAAGAGGTAGACAAACCATCTAGAAAAATAGAGATATATTACAAACATAGAACTCCTCAGATGTTAAATATAAAGCGGGTTGACATAAAAATATTTGAGTCAAAACAGGAACAGAATCACGACATTCTGACGTCAACATTCAGTTTCTTCACTGTTCCTCATGCAGAAAAGTCCAAAATCAATATTATACAAGCAAAACTTTCCAGAGAGACAGACTGTCCTTTAACATCCGTCCACAGCTTCTTAAAGTCCAGAGCACCTGATGATCAGGTAAACCAGCTGGTCCAGGATCAGACCTGAACACCGTCAGGAGGCCAAAGTCTTTAAATTCACCTTCCTCTCTGAATCCTCCTCATCAGCTGTGAATTTTCTCCCACAATCCTCCTGCAATGGATCTCACACATGCGCCACGAGAGGAGCCAGAAACTGGACTTTAAAGTCCTCTGAACACCAATCGCCTTCAGTGTGACGTCACATGGGAACGTCTCTCTGACGCTTTCCGGTTGACGGTTCAAATCCTGAAGCTTTAACTTCTCTTCACAGCAGCCTCACCGGGCCAAATTAACGGGAGCTCGCGCTGCTGCTTAGACGCCAGGCGCGTTCAGAGCCAGGGAGTAGGCGGCCATCATCTGCGCGCGCAGCTGCTGCTTGACGTGCACGCGCCCATGCCTCTTCCTCTCGTCGCTGCGCGCAAAGCGCTTGCCGCACACATCGCACGAGAAGGGCTTTTCTCCAGTGTGCGTGCGCGTGTGCGTGGTCAGGTGGTCGCTGCGACTGAAGCTGCGTGCGCAGATGGTGCACTGGAAGGGCTTCTGTCCTGTGTGGATGCGCACGTGCCTGTTCAGCTCGTCCGAGCGCGAGAAGCGGCGCTCGCACCCCTGCACGGAGCAGGGGAAAGGTTTCACTTTCAGGCCGTTCTTGGCGGGAGCTCTTCTACCCCCGCGTGACAGTTTGGGGGCTCCTGTCGCGTGCACACTGCTGATGTTGACTATCGGGAACGCGCCCTGCAGGAGGGAGGAGAGGAGATGAGCATCCAGGGTGGAGGGGAGGGGGGTAGGGGAGAAGTGCAAGTTGCTCCCGCTCTGCACGAGCTCCGTCTTGACTGCCGGCCTGCTGATGACGTAGCTGCTGGAATCTCCCCCGGTAACCGGTGCAGCCACTAAGCTCTTCAGCCAGTCCTCCAGCCCCAGAGGTTCCTGCTTGATCTCACAGCCGGGCTTCAGCTCGCCATGGCCGGCCTCGGAGCTCAGCAGAGAGTCGATGAAATCAGCCACATCCACCTGTTGCTCCAGAGCCGACAGCGGGAGGAGAGAGTCGGCGCTGGCTGGGTATAAAGCATCATTCCCGGTCATTGAAGATTGTCCACATCCGCTGCTGCAGCTGGAGGTCACAAACTCGCTCTTAACCACCACTGGCTGTGAAATTGAGGCGGGAGGCTGCTGCTGGGCTGCAGCCGGGGGAGGGATGCTCAAGTCAGAGCTGGGAGCCAAGCATGGAGACGGAACGAAGAGCGGGGGCGAGAGGGAGGCTGTGGCCGGGGAGGGCGCCGCAGAGGATGGGCTGGACTCGAGGAGAGAGCCAGCGTCGCCCTGCTGCTCCATCTCGGTGCAGATCCCGACGATCTCAGTAATCATGTTGAGGATCGCGTCCGCGGTGCTGCTCAGCCCCGCTGCCGCCGGTACCGACACCGACTCCGGTTCGGCGAAGAAGCTGTCGGTGTAGCCGAGGGAGGGCGAGAGCGTGTCCGAGGAGCAGTCGCTGAAGTCGGAGAAGAAATCTGAGTCAGAAGCGTCAGTTCCCGGAGAGAAAACTGGGGAGAGAGAGAGGGAGGGAGGGAGGGGGTGTTATTGTCATTGCATAATATCTCCTCAGTGGGCAGCTCAGCAGCCTACACAGTAATAATCAATAAGATGTGAAGATGCAGCTGCAGCATGCAAACAACTGCAACACTACAGATTATTATTACTGTTGTGGAATAATACACATCCTGCTGCCTTGATAAGGCCCAGTCACTCCATTAGTCATTACCAGTTATGCAACAGATGAATATGTATATTTGATATACAGCCTATTGTTACTGATTTGTTATTGATCAACACACACACACCTTGGCAGAAAGGTGATCCCACGTCAGAGTCAGCTCCGTCGCTGGGGCTCGAGCCCACACTGTCCACCCAGGCGCTGCACGCGTCCTCAAACTCGGACATGAAGCTGTCGTCACGCTCCAGAAGCATTGCGTGAACTGTTGCGGGTGGCGGTGATTGTGTGTGCAAGCGTGCAAAAGCCGCTGTTACGCTTCACCAAACGGTGTCAGGAGGATAAACTGATTTAAATTGGTCGGTCGGTGTCGGGGATTCCCTCGAGCCGTTAAAAAAATCCTGTTATTAATCCGTTACCGGAGCTCTCGGTGCGTTCCGTTAGTCCGCTCGGTGATGCTGAAGATGCTGGGCTCCCTCCGCTCGCTGGCCGTTTTATACTCTTCGTCTCCTAGGTAACTCCCGTCCCGGCCTTATTGGTCGGCACCGGCGCGAGGGATTCCCCCCGCCGCGCGCTTCGTAGCTGCCCAAACATGGGCAGCATCCGGTTGTGACGGCGGGTATCCCCACACCATAAAAGGACAGGCGGGAGAGCGACGTAGCCACGAGAGGAGAGAGGGGTTTCCTTCACTGCGGCAACAGAGCGACAAGGAGAGCTTATACAACCAGGAGGGAGTCTGAAGGAGGATGAAGAGGAGTGGATGAAGAGATGGATGGATGAGTGCAGGCATGCAGCAAAGGATGGAGGGACGATGTTAAACAGATAATGTTAGGGACCGTTTACAGCCCAAAGCATTTGATTGGTGGAGCCTGTCTGAGGCGAAAATCAGGCCAAAAAATACAGAAATAAAATTAAAACTATATGATGTTCTCGGTGTTATTATACTGCAATACATGTATTTGACTCTTCACCTGTTCAGCGTCAGTTCAGAGACTATTTGCTAACGCTTCTGTTTACATTAAATGACATAAAATGCATTTGCTTCTGCACAGCTGGGCACGTTCCGCATCTCAATAAGAGGCAGAAGAAGATATCCAACAGCAGATCATGGAGGTAACAAATATAAGTTTTGGCAGCCATGTCTTTCACTCATCATCTTACGCTCATAAATAAACACACATGCAGAAATATTAGACAGAGATGGTATTTATAACCAGAGGACATTCTGCAAAGACACTGATGGATCCTCGGAAAAACAAACCGTCTTTCTCTCCTTTTCTGTGTCGCATTGACAGTCTGTCGTCGCCAGTTTCAGCACCGCGGACTGCAGTGCTGCAGAGAGAGAGACGGGAGGGGGGGCAGAGAGAGAGAGAGAGAGAGAGAGAGACAGGGAGGGGGACAGAGAGAGAGAGACAGGGAGGGAGACAGAGAGAGAGAGAGACAGGGAGGGAGACAGGGAGAGGGGGACAGAGAGAGAGAGACAGGGAGGGAGACAGAGAGAGAGAGAGACAGGGAGGGAGACAGGGAGAGGGGGACAGAGAGAGAGACGGGGAGGGAGACAGAGAGAGAGAGACAGGGAGGGAGACAGAGAGAGAGAGAGACAGGGAGGGAGACAGGGAGAGGGGGACAGAGAGAGAGAGAGACAGGGAGGGAGACAGAGAGAGAGAGACGGGGAGGGAGACAGAGAGAGAGAGACAGGGAGGGAGACAGGGAGAGGGGGACGGAGAGAGAGGGACGGGGGGCAGAGAGAGAGAGACGGGGAGGGAGACAGAGAGAGGGAGACAGAGAGAGAGAGACGGGGAGGGAGACAGAGAGAGAGACGGGGGGGGGGGGCAGAGAGAGAGAGACGGGGAGGGAGACAGAGAGAGAGAGACAGGGAGGGAGACAGGGAGAGGGGGACAGAGAGAGAGGGACGGGGGGCAGAGAGAGAGAGACGGGGAGGGAGACAGAGAGAGGGAGACAGAGAGAGAGAGACGGGGAGGGAGACAGAGACAGAGAGAGACAGAGAGAGAGAGACGGGGGGCAGAGAGAGAGAGACGGGGAGGGAGACAGAGAGAGGGAGACAGAGAGAGAGAGACGGGGAGGGAGACAGAGACAGAGAGAGACGAGGGAGACAGAGAGAGAGAGAGAGAGACAGGGAGGGAGACAGGGAGAGAGGGACAGAGAGAGAGAGACAGGGAGGGAGACAGAGAGAGAGAGACGGGGAGGGAGACAGAGAGAGGGGGACAGAGAGAGAGGGACGGGGGGCAGAGAGAGAGAGACAGGGAGGGAGACAGAGAGAGGGAGACAGAGAGAGAGAGACGGGGAGGGAGACAGAGACAGAGAGAGACGAGGGAGACAGAGAGAGAGAGACGGGGAGGGAGACTGAGAGAGAGAGAGAGAGACAGGGAGGGAGACAGAGAGAGAGAGACATGGAGGGAGACAGGGAGAGGGGGACAGAGAGAGAGGGACGGGGGGGGGCAGAGAGAGAGAGAGACAGGGAGGAAGACAGAGAGGGGGGGGCAGAGAGGGAGGGGGACAGAGAGAGAGAGACAGAGGGGGGGCAGAAAGATTATTACATATTACTGCCCCACATATATGACATTCCTGCACCCGGCCAGCCGTTGTGATGTTGTCGCCATGGAAACGGGAGGAGATTCAGGGCAGGTGGTTATTGTGAGAGGAAGTCAGCAAACAGGAGCTGTTTAATTCATCTTCAAATTATAAATTTTTTATAACAACACTTGATTTTGTTTGTTTGTGTTTAGCAGAAGCTAACGTGGCTACTTACAACTTCTCAATAATGTGCGAGAGAATTAATTGTATTCTATTAGATATTAAATATAGAGGCTTTGTGTTATTACTGTAAGACTGACTACAGTTTACAGCCATGTCAGCAGCTCTGTGAGGCTGTGCTTACACACAGCTGTGCTTTGCTAAATGCTAACATCAGCATGCTAACATACTGATATTTAGCAGGTATAATGTTCACCATGCTCACCATCTTAGTTTAGCATGTTAGCATGCTAACATTAGCTCGTTAGCAGGAAACACAGAGTCCAGCTGAGGCTGATGAACGTCATCAGTTCCGCAGGTATTTGGTCATAAACCAAAGTATCGGACACATGAACATGTTGACCTGATGATGGAGCTGATGAAGAGTCAGAGGATCACCAGAGTTACTACAGTTCATCCTGAGGGGACCGTGAAGGTCTGAACCACATTTCATCCTACAGTTGTTGAGGCGATGAGGACCAAAAACAACACTCTTTAATCAGTTATTAGTCAATAAACATTTAAAGATCATTCAGATTTAAAATCTCCACCAAGACACACCAGAATAACACACTAACTACTAAAAACCAAAGTTCTTTTGCATACAAACATTTAAGATTCAGTTACAGAGACGTCGGAGGTTTTCCTTTTTACTTCAGTACAGTGTTCTAGAGCAGCAACTAGTGGTCAGAAGAGGAACTGCAGCTTTAAGCATTTCAGCATTGACTGTTAATATTTAGGGTTTTGTATATTTGTGTGTTGGGACAAGGACATTACTGAAGCCAACACCAGCTCCTCCTGCTGACACTGTAGTCCTCTGCAGCGGCCACGTTCAGCTGCTGCTTTGTGTTTTCACCGAGATCAACAACAACAACAACAACAACGTGATCAGGGGAGCAGGCTGTGACTTCGACCGTCAGTTGACCATGATGGCTGACGACGCAGTCGACAGAAACCTCTCTCACACGAACGTGTGAAAGGACTATATCAAGAAGCAAGGATGATGGAAGTGTGTGTGTGTGTGTGTGTGTGTGTGTGGGCGAGGTAAGAGAGACTGTTGCCATGGCGCTGTGCCACCTTCTGTTCCCTCCACCTGTTACAAATAACACACTCGGGTAGAGCTACATTAATGTGTCGTGGCGTCAGAAACGCTCTGGTCTTCAGTTTGTCATCTGCAGCCACTGACTCACTTTATATATCAGTCACACAAACCAGCCGTAAAGAATCTCCACAGATTCATCATCGCTCTCCTGTAACACTGTCGGACTCTGAAGGACAGTTTTTAAAAGTGTTTAAAAAGAGGTATTGTCGGTTTTACACATTCTTCTTCTTTGTCAAAACCAGCCTACATTACCCACAATGCAACTCAACCTCTGGCAGCCATGTGGGAGATTCAGGTGTGCTATGGTAGTAGTGGCTAATGTAGCAGCAGCTACGGATCTCTGGTCAGCTCTTTCTGACTCCACACCTACAGACTGTTTTCACTTTCAAAGTTGTAGTCTTCAACTGATGCTGACTCGAGTGACATCACTTTTATCAGATGTCACCACAGACTGTGTATATAAAGATGGCCGACGCGTCTCCACCACAGACTGTGTATAAAGATGGCCGACGCACCTCCACCACAGACTGTGTATAAAGATGGCCGACGCGTCTCCACCACAGACTGTGTATAAAGATGGCCGACACGTCTCCACCACAGACTGTGTATAAAGATGGCCGACGCGTCTCCACCACAGACTGTGTATAAAGATGGCCGACGCGTCTCCACCACAGACTGTGTATATAAAGATGGCCGACGCGTCTCCACCACAGACTGTGTATAAAGATGGCCGACACGTCTCCACCACAGACTGTGTATATAAAGATGGCCGACGCGTCTCCACCACAGACTGTATATAAAGATGGCTGACTAAAGGCTTTACACTACTATAGAGAACTCCCCAACACCTGGAAACGCCAGACTGCCAGGAATAATGAATGTAAGTGTTTTATGCTGCAGTTCCTCTAATGTCCACTAGATGCTGCTCAACAACACTGACTGTATTGAAGTGAAGGGGAAACCTCCGTCTTCTCTACAGAAATATGAATTTTTTTTCAATAGCTAACTTTTGTGAATTTTGGATATGTATTGCTCCATTAAGGAGAAATCAAAAATGCATGTGAAATAACATTATATAACGTCTTCTGTGACTGGAGGAAAGTAAAATAACCCTGATGATGTCGTAGTGATGTCATCAGGTGTATTAGTTTAGTAAGTTTATAACAGAAAGCCTGTGAGGGGAGCTTGAAAGACGTGGTCATTTACCTGGCAGAGAGACTAAAATGAAAGATATTGAGTTGCATTATGGGAAACGTAGGATGTTGCTGGAAAGTAACTAAATACGTGTACTCAAGTAACAAACACTACAAATGTCCTATCTGTGTATGACTGCATTACAGTGTGTTATACTTCAGAGAGTAAAGTGTTGATCCTGACGTGGTCTCTCTTTCCTTTAAGGTCGCCGCGGCAACCGGTGACATGCAGCCTGATAACATCAAGGTTGGTTAACCAAGATAAACACACTAACAAGCACACACTCATGGCCAGGGTGAGGGGGCGGGCGCGCACACGCACACACACACACACACACACACACACACACACACACACACACACACACACACACACACACACACAACCTCTGACCTCTCCAAGGTCTCTGTATGCATGTGACAGAGATTAAAACCAGGACTCTCCTGCCTGCCTCTTCATTTTCCTCCAGTCCATCACAGCCATGTTCTCCCGTCTCCTCTCCTCTCTCCCTTCCTTTATCTTTCCTCTCTCTCTCCCTCCCTCCTTCCTCCTCGTCGTCTTCTTCATTGTTGCGGCAGTCGCCATTTTCCTGATCACACGCCGTCCGTCCGAAACCAAACCTCCTCCTCCGGCAGCTCGGGGCTCCATCCCCTGCCTGCCATGGCTCCCCGTCCTGGGCAGCCTCCCCTGGCTGGGAGGAGGCCTCCCTCCGCACCTCCTCTTCACCCAGCTGGCCCGCAGGTGAGAACACTGAGCCTCCTCCAAGGTTTGTGTTTCTGATCCCGGAGGAGAGGTGAGCAGACTGGAAGCTCCTGAAGACCACGTCGATGTGTTTGAAGAACTAGTTAATGTTACTTCTTAACGTTTAGAAGGAGCGAGTATCATTCAGACAGTCAAGGATGTTTTCTACAGTCCTTTAAAAAGGTCCATCAGTTGTTTTTAATGTGCAGCAACACTAGTGTTGCTACTACTACAATCAAAGAGTACATTTGGGAACAAAAATTGAAAAGCTGCATTTTACTAATAAAAGGTCAAACTGGCTCTGTTCACTTTTTAAGTTGTGTCTACTGTACAACAGAATATTCTAATATTATTCTTACATTAGTTCTGTGTGATGCGACTCACTGTGTGTTTCAGGTACGGCTCTCTGTTCGCTCTCTACCTCGGGCCTCACTACACTGTGGTGGTAAACAGCCATCAACACGCCAGAGAGGTCCTGCTGCAGAGAGGGAGAGACTTCGCTGGGCGACCGAGCATGGTGAGACCTGCATCCCACTATTTATGTTCCCTGTACTGGTTGGCAGAGCCTAAACACCTCAGAAAACTAATTATTGATAATCGTTTTTTTCATTCAGCAGCTAAAACTAAAATCGAGAAAAGAATTGGTTGAACAAATTGTTAGTAGCCATAGTTTATTTAACACACAAATTATTATTATTATTTTAAGTTTGCATTAAATGTACTGGAAGATGAAATGTATTGATTATTATAATCTCATTCCTGTTGCTCTGTCCATAGCTGATCATTCATTTTTTAATGTTTTGATAAATTGTATTTTATCAAACCTCAAACCTTTTATTAGTATTGAAGTATTGAAAATGACCACATGTCACTTAATGCTTCTTCTGTGACTTTTCTAACTTTTATTTAACACTGTTTCATTGAGCAGTTTGATATATTTCGTTTAATTAAAAAAGGTTTTTTTTAAAAGGACGTTTATCTTTCACCAAAACTCAGAAATCTGAGTACTGACACTGACATAAAAGCATAGTGTTTATGAGGTTTTTGTCAACATATACCAGCGGCTGGGCACGTACCCAATCGTTGGACGACAGGTTTAAACTGAGTTTTCACACCGAGACATGTGTTCATGTGATTTAGACTACTACTCTTATTTGTACCCTCTGCAGGTGACCACCAACCTGTTGACCAGAGGAGGTAAAGACATCGCATTTTCAGACTACTCTCCTCTCTGGAAGTCACACCGTCGCCTCGTCCACAACTCCTTCACTCTGTTTGGAGAAGGAAGCGGCCGTCTGCAGGACATCGGTACTCTCCTCCATCCAGCCATCATTTCTCTGGTCT
>NC_092202.1:770000-790000 GCF_043641665.1 Enoplosus armatus | reverse complement strand
CCAAGGGCGGGGTGGGAGGACGGGGCAAAATGAAAGGGGGAGGGGTTGATAGCCCAGCTGAATGGCGGGAGAAAGAAACATAAAAGTAAAATTTTTAAATAAAAGTAAACATTAAAATTGTCAAAACAATGCTGAGTTTTCACAGAGAGTTAGCTAACAGCTCCATATAGCAGCCTATTCCAAACCAAAGTACACCAGAAACTGGTTCTTACAACTATTAAAAGATTAAAAATTACCATGAAAATACTCCAAACAGCATCAGAATCCAAACCATGACACTAGAACATCAAATGCTGGATGTTAGCTTAGCACAAATTTTTGCTAAAATGGGTACTTTCCAAAGAGCTTAATTTTTCAGTAATTATTTTAAGTGAAGGTAAAACACGTAGCACAAGGTTAGCTAAATTTGTTCCATAAAATCCTTCCCATTAAGCGTAAAAAGAAGATAGATGAGGGATAATTAGCATCAGAGCTAATGTCTGTAGGCACTATTACATGAGATAATCCTCACAAATTAACAAACCCATTGTAAATCTTAAATACTTGATAACAGTGAAAAGCTAATGCTAGGCTAACCCGTGGCTGCACTGCTTCAACGTCACCATTTTGCAGCTTCAGGCTAATGCTATGCTAACTAATTTTAAAACATACAGCTAACATGTAGGTGGAAATAATATGTGAGCTGTTAAATCTACAGTGGAATATAATTAAACTGAGTTTGAACTCTCCTAAATGGGTGTCTAGGTTTCCAGAAATAAACATTTCCAATTAAAAACGAATTATGATTGTTTGGACAGAGAGCTGACGTGTTACCCAGGCGGAGTGTAATTTCACATTGTTACTGTTTTTTAATCAATAAATAATGATTCATGTCCAGTGTGGGGATGGTGATTTCTTTTCATTATCAGTACCAGTTGGATGAATGTGGTCCTGACACAGACAGGTGGTAGATTTGACAGTTTTATTCAGTATATCTTCACACATTTTTAGAACAGGCTGGTTTAGTTAGATCACACACATACATCCACACATACACACTCACTATTAATTTAGTAATACTAATAATTAGCATTGTTATCATCATAATATTTAGGGATTTTAAAGACTAATCTCTTCTCTGCTTCCTTCGACTCCTCCGACAGAAACCTCATGCAAACAGGAAGGAGAGAAGAGATAACGAGATAAAAACATTCTTTAGACAGAGGGAGGGGCTCCTACAATAGAAGGAACATACTGACGTTTTAGTAAATTAAAGAAGTTTGTCAAACACCACAGGTGAAGCTGCTTCCAATCAATCTCCTCATGGAACAAGTGAAAGTTGTTCAAAGAGCCAAAATGGTAAACATTTAATGAGCTGTCAAAAGCTTTGACTGGGTTCACATATCAGGGTCAGCGCTGCATTCAGATTAAGACTTTGAATGAGGATTGGTTACCCATAGTAGACTAATGTGCCAATATGTAAAGAAGACTTATCCAAGGTTTAAATATTAAAACTAGTCAATTATACAATCATACTGGAGTCAATTCTTCGACCTGTCAGTGTGAAACTCTTCAGTCAGAGAAGACTAATGTTGAATTGAATGTTTTCGTCCACCGACTGTTGATGACAAACTAGTCCCAGTTGAACTGAACGGATTTCATAACAAAAAGACATAAAGATGGGGTTTCCAAAAGTTAGGCCAGCCCTAACATCAGTACAGTGAGATCGTCCAAGCTTTCATCAGTCATTTGGTTAAAGACTTTACCCCTAAATGCCTCACAGCATCAGGAGTGTTGACATCTTGAGAGTCAGGGACTTCAGGAATGAAACCCCAAACCCTTGCAGTGCTGGTGCCTCGCTGTACCCATTGAGCAACATGGAAACTTCCACTCTCTTTTACCTCTGTTGTGTATCATCTGCCTCAACCTACCGTGTCTACCTCTACCTCAGTCAGTGATTGGCTACGTTTCCCATGATGCCTCCAGAGAAGAGATGGGACCTTCTTCCATTTAGCTGGTAGACGTGAGCTCAGATTTGGTGCTGGTAAATCTGTAGGTAATTCCAGCCAATTATTAAAACCATTGGTTCTTTCTCTCTTCATTAATCTGGTATCACTAAGATATTGAAGGTGGAAATGATTTCCACCAAAACAACACCAAGATGCCAACCATTCAGTGTGTTTGGACCCTTCCAAACAACGTCAACAACCTCCTGGTACTGTGAGGAAATTTGGATGAAATCCCCGATGAAATGGCACATGTCCCACCAAAGCCAGCTGGGTCTCCCTTTATGAGGCTGATCTCAGAGCTGCTGAGCCTTTGGGAACCTGAGCTACAGACAGATTTTAGACAACATTTCTCCAGTCACTCTGGTCGAAAGTCCACACACACACACACACACACACACACAGAGCGAGAAAAGCTCTATCTAATGCTAAGTAGTAACAGTTGTCAAGTAGAAATGGCACTCGGTAGCCATGGAGATATATAACATTATTAGTTCAGGTAAACAAAAAACAAACAAAAACAACCACAACATCAACGGCTCGGATCGCCCTTGAGCTTTCTCGAGGAGGTCCTTCGGCCTCTACCAACTCTTAAGCCTCAGCCCGTAGGCGCAAATTTGGCCTGGTTTCACTTCAATCGTACAAGGTGTCGTTTTCAACCTCAGTCTGAGACGAATCGAAGACGCCATCAGAGAATCTGGTGGGGCGCTCCGAAGTCTACATCTGCCCTAAACCAGATACCTATATCTGTGAATTTAGCCACAAAGGTTTAAAAAACAAAAGATTGGATCACATTTATCCATCCACACATGAATCCAATCTTTTGTACGTTGGTTTCCAAACTAACTACCAAGACTTCAGGCCGTCCAGAAAACATCCAGCCGTTGGAGATAGAAACTGTCCATTCTGTTGCTGCCACTGAAGTCTTATCTCGTCCTTTCCATGGCAGGACACTGCTTTTGTCATAATGAAGTCCAACATAGCTTTGTCCATCATGGGCATGCGTATGGCTACCTCAGTCAGCAAAGTTCTGCCCATCGTCCTTTGCAACAAATGAGTAGCGAAGTACATGAAGTCCGCGTTGTAATGCAGCATGGACACAGGGTTTAAGGATCAATCAACCAGACCTCAACCTTTCCATCAGAGAAGGTTGAGTTAATGATATCCGTGACTGAGACAATCGTCCGGTGAGCAGTTCCTTGCACCACAGCGGTTGCCGTAGTTACACAGGAACCTGAAAGCATTACTTTCCTCCAAGATTATATTGCCTCAAGCTCCTGGGTCTTTACTTTCAAAGACGACTTTGAAGGGTTGTGGTTCAAGCAATCGTCAGCCGGTACAATCTGATGACATCACTGCACACTCTGATGACGTCGCTGCACACTCTTTATCTCATTGGCTAAAGGTCAGACTTTACTCTCTGGTGTCTTTTCCAACACGCTCCGACTTCTGGTTTGGAGCAACACGCATTTGTGAAACTTTCTAATACAGCTTACATTAACAGCTGTAAAAAAAGCAAGTGCACTTTGTGGGAGCAGGTGTAAGAAAATGTGACAAAAAAGGTAAGAGACACTTTTACACTCCAACCGACTTCTATGTGAAATATTTAGTCCCAATGATATGGGAGATCATTCTTGAGAATTTTGGAAAAGCGGTTGATGGAATTAATAAAAAGCTTTTCATATAAAAGTACAACAAAAGGTCTGTGAATGTATTGTTACACAGGTGATTATCCTGACATGGACAAAGATACGTGACAAAGCTATTTGTTTCTACACTGACACAAAAAAGTATTACAAATGTGTGATGGCATACTCCGGTGAAGTGTGTTGGAAATGACTCGTCTCTTAAAAACCGCACTGCTCCTTGCTATCATTACACTGCTGCTGTTGGGTGAAAATCTCCAAGATGTTGATAAAAGAAAAATGTTTTCCTTCTGACCCTGATGCATTTTTAGTTTGTCCAGAGGGTTTTAGAAAGATTTTCATCTTCCAAAGGTGCGTAGAAACCAGTGGGGAGCGTGTCAATTCAGTCGAAATACAAACATGACAGTAACCTAAACGGGATGCTTCCATGGTTTTGCTGTCAACGCTTTGTGAAACTGTTGTCTTGTCATTCTTTTTGTGGGGGGGGGGGGGGGGGTATCTACACACAGACTCTTGCTGATGAAAAATATTGCTCTTCACTAATTTCAGATTCTAAGGTGATTTTAAATACACCAGCATGTACTACACATGTCACTAACTCTCTGTAATTGACAAAATATACTCTTTTATGTCTTTCTGTCACAAAATATTAATATCAACACGTTTATCAATCTAAACGGCCAATTGTTTAACAGGATTGAGGTTACTGTAATTTTAAGGCCCTGAAATAGCTTGACTTGTTGGATGAATTTTGTAGTATGATGTTAATTTAGCCCCTCAAATGATCAATTTATCAATTATCTGAATGATAAAAAAGGCCAGGTGTCTATGAATGGAGAGATGCACAAAGTCGGCGTATTGTTGTGTCTGACCTCACATTCAGAGAAAGAGACAAAGCCTGATGATGACGTGTTCCCGTCTCTGTTGTTTGGTGCTTTGTTTCTGTTTAAAAGTGCCCATTGTTTATTCCTATTTATGCAAAAGCTTCTTTGCTGAAAGGCTGACACACAGAAAACCAACTGCTCCACCGACCCTAAAACCTTCCATACAGGATCAAGTTGTCATGATGACATCAAACCTGAGAAACTGTCTCCCCCATTTCATATACTACCCACCAATTCCACTCTCCTGACAGACGTCTTCATCAAAACGTCCCCTCTAATGAATGAATCAGTCTTCCCTCTGTCAGTCAGGGTGAATCATCCTCCTACATAAGTCTCTCTTCATTTCCAAAACAGCTAATTTGTCCCCGGCACGTTTCCAAACCTCCGTCATCACCCAAGACAAGCGAGGTGTCTTCTGCTAAACTATTTAAAGTTGTTCTTTTCTTGTTGGTGACAGACAGATGTAAGGAAGAAAACGTCATTTCTGTCAGGGGCATAATTCACGTGGGATGGCAGGTAGCAAAGGTCAAGCTTCCCATGGTTTCGACTTGCCACCATTAACGTCATTACATATATATATATAACATTATATCCATTAAATTAGCATTTAATTACGTTTAACGATGTAGTTTAGTTGAGGCATCCATATTTGTTTACTTTCTTCTGCATTATTAAGTGCAAATTTGGATATATCAGAGATTTTGGAAAAATCTCCCAGTTTTAATTACGACTTGGATGTTGATATGAATACTATCTTCAAGTAATTGGTAATTACTGTAACTCCCATATGACATGAATGCTGCATTACCTTTGTGGTTATCTAACTGCATTCGTTCGAATTTCACTAATCAACCGTTGGTGGCAACAGGCCAAGAAATGTAGCAATGTGCTAGCGAAAGGCGCAGAAGAATAAGACTACAAGCTAGTGGATGTAAACAATGCAGGTTTAAAGGAGTACTCCAAAACACGTGTGTAACACTTCCACAAAGTTAAGGGACTTGCAAGAGACAGATTTAAACAAAAACGGTAAAAAAGTGAAGCAGCAGAGGCCAAAACACTGTTCCCACACTTAACGCAACTTAAATAGCATCTTTCAATAAATGCACTTGTTTGTAACACAGGCTTTGGGTTATTTGAAGTGTGTAAGTGTAAAATTGGTGGAGTACCCCTTAAAATCAACACAATTGTTTCATGAGGAAGGGAAGACGTTTGCCAGGCCTCCAGGGTGTATGTGTTTTGGTGAGAAACACTGAATGTTACTCCATAGGATATCTCGGAGTATTTTGTAGACTAGAACTATAGATAAGATGCTTAATGGATCTACAGATTCATCACAACAAGCTGCTTCAGCTAGCTCTCCGTTCATAGACAACTCTCCAATGTTACATAATGGTGGATTTCTAAATATCTTTTGTGTAAACTGTAAAACTTTAGTTGTGATCAAAATGTCATGTGGTAGCTGTTAAATTTGACCCTGGAAGCAATCTGAGTAAATGCTTCTCCTCTTAAAACACACCAGTACTCACCACGCAGAAACTCCCAAACCACAGCTGACTAGACTTCCAACTCGCAGTTGAAGAAACCATGTCGTAATGAGCTAATGCTTCCTGTTGAATGTCCTCCCATCAAACATCCAACTACTATGCTAACAGACTAACAGATCCTGAACAAGCGACATTTGTTAATGTGACGTAACTCATCGACAATCACAATCATCTGCGTTCAAAACCTCCCTGGTTACAGAACGTTGTCAAAAAACAGTTTTAAGGGTGGACGCCATCATTAACTTCCTGTTCATCACTTGTCTGGATGACGAGTGGTTTGATACGCCCACTTCTGTCAGTCACACTGTCTCCATGACAATTACGACTTCGCCACTGTCCTCGGACGTTGGCGTAGTGGTGGAGGTGGAGTTACACATTATAAGTCCTTCCCCTGTGGTTATCTGACCCCTAGCAGGGCAATCCACACTGTCATGGAGATCAGTGTTTCCACCTCCTTTGATATCTCTTTCTCCTCCTCCTCCTCCTCCTCCTCCTCCTCTCCTGCCATCCTCCTTCCTTTCCCCCTCCTCCTCTTCCTCCTCCTCCTCTTCCTCCTCCTCCTCCTCCTCCTCCACCCGACACCTGCACACTTCAATCCCAGAGTCACCGGTAAGTCGCCGATGTCTATACTGGCTCTCATCGGCTCCCATGTCCTCATCTTCATCATCATCATTGTCCTCCTCCTCCTCCTCCTCCTCTCCATTCTCCCAGCTGGGAGGTCCTGGTTCAAAGACATCCACGCAGGGGGAGAAGAGAGTCTGTTTTGGAGGGGACTGAGTAGCACGTGGTGAGGGGGAGAGGGATGAAGCGTGGCCAGAGGAAGATCCACTTTTGTTGGACTGGTGCAGAGCAGTGAGGGGGTCCAGGAGTAAAGCTGGAGCTGGGAGGGAGGTAGAAGACATGGATGGAGGGGAGAGGAGAGGAGGTGGAGAAGGACGGGATGGTGGTGATGATGGGGAGAGGGCTCCAAGGGGAGACTGAGAGGGAGCGAAACAAGTTTCAGACTCTATGGTTATGGCTGGGCAGGAGGAAGATGACGATGCAGGTGTTGGGAAGGTGAGCACTGGGGCAGGAGTGGACAATGGACCTGACCTACTAGAGTATGATTCAGATCCAGAACCAGAACTAACACCAGCCTGGACATTTGATGGTAATGGACTGATAAGGTCTGACTTTGATGATTGAGGCAGGACCAGAGAGGAACCTGAATCGGCCGGTACTGCAGCTGGACCAAGATAAGATACCACAGTAATAGCCCCTGGGTGTTGGGTCGAACCTGACCTTGGGCTGGGTGGAATCAGGGATAGACCTGACCCAGGTGACAGTTCTGGAGCCTGGCAATGGGCTAATGTAGGTGAAGTGGGTGTTGCATATGTAGCTAGGGTAGGGTTAGACTGTGCAGGTTTTAGAGTTAGAATGGGGTTTGGTGCCCAGTCTGGGACCATGGTGGTTTTAGGTTGTGGGTTTGGCACTAGGGTAAGGTTTGAAGGTACTGGGTCTGGAGCTTGGGTAGGGTTTGTAAGTACTGGGTCTGGAGCTTCGGTTAAGATTGTAGATACTGCATCTGGAGAATGGGTAAGGTTTGTAGGTACTAGGACTGAAGCTAGGGTAAGGTTTGAAGGTGCCAGGATTGGCACAAGGCTAGGATTTGCGTCCGGGGTTGGGAGACCAACAGAGCCTGTTATCAGGGGCGAAGTTCTTCCAACATCTGGGGACGGTACTAGGGTTGGGCTACTAGGAACATTGGTTGTATCAAAAGTTCTTGTTAAATCGAGGATTTCAAGGATTTGGGGGGCTGGGGGGCTCTCAGAAGGGCTAGCTGTTGGGGTAGTAGCGTCTGATATTGAGGTGATTTTCGGGGGAGTTTCGGGTCCCTCAGTGTTTATTATTTGGATGGAGGGGAGTGTTGTGTCAACAACACTTGGACTAGGGAGTGTACTTGGGCTACAGGTGTTGACTATTGGGGTACACGGTGCCAGGTTGAGCTGCTGCTTTATGGGAGATGTAGTTACAACAGAAAGAGCCACCTCAGAGCCGGGTGAGGGCAGAGGATGAGGGGAGGCTGCCTTGGTAACATCCGCCACAGTAACAGTCTGGTTGGGAACCAATGACTCCGTGGCAATGGGTTCTTGTGCTCTGGCAGCATCTTCATCACCGATGTGAATGGCCACTGTGGCAACCATCCTGTCTGAAGTAAATTCTGTCTCATTTGCCTCCAAACAGGTTGCCACGGCAGCAATGGTCTCCATGGTGACATCAAGAGTGATGGGAGCAGCCTCACTGGGAGTAGTGGCATGGCTTGTGTCGGTCTCATACGTGACGGGTGCTGATAGGGAGGAGCTACATGGAGAGGAGGGGCAGCAGGAGTCACAGGAACAACTGGAGCTACAGAGAAGATACACAATTATTACTCATCTAAAGTTATGAAAACATGAGAACAATTCCTTCTTACCGTTCACAGAGTTTGTAGTGCATCTCATCCTACAACCAAAACAATTTCCAGAACTGCTAACATTCTTTCGGAATTTCAAGTACTACTGCTTCTTTCCCTGTTGTAGTAGCTGCAGTAGCGTTACCACCAATGCTCCCAGTAGCGTTAGCAGTATTGTTACCTGTTGTCGGAGCTGAGGGAGGAGGGGCCGTCGCTGAGCGGCCGGTGCAGCAGCGGGCCGTGCTGTGTGAGCAGGTGGGGGTCAGCTGTGCGGGGAGGCTGCGGGTAACGCGGGGTGGTGAACACGGAGCTGTAAGGTGGAGGAGGGGTGGAGGGTTGAGCCGCCACCTCCTCGTAGGACGGCAGCTTCAGGGATGCCAGGAAACCTGAAAGCAGAAGAGGGGAGCAACGTTAGAGCAAACAGTTGCTTATTTACACATCCAGCACTTACAGAGCAACATGATCATTCATTTGGAGTCGTCTTTCTGGCCACCTGAAGGAAATATCTGGTTCTTTAGCTGCTAAATGCTAAATGCTACAAAAAAACTATGTTCACCAACTAGTTTGTAAAGGTACTCCGTCAGAGGTGCCCACACCTTTCAGCCCTAATCTGAACAACAGAGTGCAACACTAGGAATGTCTTCCAGGGAGATGTGTGCACTTATCCTCATATTTAAATTAGATCACGTCTCCCCTGTCTCTATGATGGCCGGCTTTTCACCCCTCGGACAGATAAACAATGAGCTGAAATTCACTATAAAGCTCCGTAAAAGCCCAGGGGAGCTGCAGGTTCAGCTGATGACTCTCTGTAGGCTCATCACTGCCAGAGTCGCATTGTTTTCATACTGTCATTTCATACACTGTTAAGAGGGGTATTTTTCCTTTGTCAGATAACAGTCAGTAGAGAGATGACAGGACATTAGAGGTTAAAGATGGGGTTTTTGACTTGAGCTGATGTCCAATATTTTCCCAGATGATTGAACGATTTAGTAGAATTCTGCTTTAAGACTTAAGCTGAGCTGGCTAACAGAACAACTGGCTGTATCATGTGGATGATGTTTTTAATCTGTTCACAAGGAAAATCTATTTCAGGAAGGCTGATATGAGACTTTAAATCAATAAATAAAATAAAATAAAACAAAAAAAGAAATGGTAATTTAAACAGTTCGAAGTCATCTTCAGCAACATTTCTCCTGAGTAAAAAACTTCATAACAGCGTATCAAAGGAGAACTGTTGCCGGAAATAATGAGAATCAACAAGTTCTCCTTCTGAAAATCAGCTGAATTCCCCTTTAAGGGAAACTCCAGCGGCCTCAGAGCTGTAAGAGCTGCAGCACGTCACTTGACAGACAGACAGTCAGGGGTCTTACTGAGGTCCAGCATGGAGGAGGGGTAGGAGTTGGCTCCATGGTAGGCCAGCAGGCTGATCTCTCTCTGTCTCTGCTGCTGCTGAACTCTCAATTTGGCTCGTCGGTGTCGGTACGCACAGCAGCAGCTGAACAGGATGAGGACGGTCCACAGCAGCCAGAACCCTGAACACAATATTACAGTGTGATTAAGACAAAAACACAACTCCAGCTGGGACTTCTGCGACTCCAAACTCTCTAGAAACTTCTGAAGGTCCAGGACATTTTAGTCATTTAGTTTTCATCTGATTTCCTTCAGATTCCAAGTTACACGGCATCTTTGTGGAGCCTCTGAGCTGCTGTTCCTTCATCACCACGAACACACACTCTGCACTTTATCTGGACTCAGGTTGATGGTTTGGGTCTGAACATGAGGTTAGTTGACGATAAGAAAAATATATCACTCTTATTGGCACGTTGTGTTTGGTGACATCACGTAGTTCCCAGCATACCTCAATGCTTCAGTAACTCACTGGTGGTAGTAACAGGTAGTAGTAATGTTGGTAATTTGATAGCGAGCCAGTGTAAAGATGTCAAAATGAGTCTGAAGTGGGACCTCTTAGTGGACCTGGCTAACTTTGCCAAACCCTGTTTCCCAAAAATTACGTAATATACGTAAACTACATTTGGAAAGAAACATAACGCCGCCAGGATTATGAATCTGTATCTGCCCAATGTTTCTCTAGAATATAAGAATGTAAAAAGAAAAGTGCTTTTAGTACTACTTCCACAGCTAAAGCTACTACAGTACCTCATACTGCTGTTACTTCTACTGGTGCTGCTAACTACTAATGGAGGATCTTATAATAATGAAAATGACAAGAGGAAGCCCCGGAATAAAAGAAAGATAACAGTTTGCTGCATATTGTTGCATTAGATAGTATCACATGTCCCCAATTAAAGTCAGAACTCTTGTTAACCATGCTAACAGGAAACCATAGTACTACAGTACTACCAGCCCACAGGACAGTACAACCAACTTACACCAGAGTTCGTAGTAGTAGGTGCAGCAGCCGGTCTCTCCGCAGCAGTGTCCCGTCTCACACAGGTATCCTCCGTTGGCATTGGCCCCAGGGCAGTACCGCGGTCTCCCCAGCAGGGGCAGGCTGCCACCGGAGTGGTACTCCATCGCACCCCTGCTCTGGCCCGGGCCTAGCCCCGCTCCACCGCTACCTGCTCACTGCTAGACACTAGCGGCTAACCAGCCGTTAGCTGCCAAACACGTGACCCTTGTCAGAGTCCAACTACATTTTAGGTGATTTATTTTCTAACTGAATTTTAACAGCGTGTGTGTTTGGTTTGGATCAGATTGCTGTGCTAGCTGTTAGCTGCTAACTGCATGTAGCTTCAAAATGAATCTCATTTTCAGAGCAGGTGAAATACTTGTTTTGTTTGTGCTGCAGCTGAGAGGATTTCACAGTGAAGCAGCAGCTAGCTTGACAGCTCAACCACTGAGCTCATCACCAAGCAAGATAACGTGGAGGGATGTACGATTCAGGGGCCCCGAACTGGAAGCATTGTGCCCCTAGAAGCCCCTGAAACACCCAAGCTATTGAGCTATGGTTGTCATTCCAGATTCACTAGCACCAAAAAGCATTCATACACAATTCAGTGTCTTCAAAGCTGTTGTACGAAGGTTAACAGAGCTGCTTCAGCGTCTCTCATGTTTCACTGCACCTCTGCTAGCTAACACAGGTAATAGTACTGACTACTGCAACTAAATACTACGAGCACTGCAGCTGTAGTAGTGTACTGGCTGGTGGAGCGATGGCGGCCAACAGGAGGTCCTGTACTGGGAAGAGAGAGACAGGAAAAGACAATAGTTTATTGATAAAGAGCACGACAGCACATCACTCTGCTGAAACGTCCACTACTACAGGCCTGTTTGATATTCATCTCTGCACCGGCTCAAACCACCAGCCGACACAATGCTCCCTCTCTCTCCATGTCACACACGTTTGCACTTCTATACTTGTGAGGACCATCACTGACATAATGCATCCCTGGTGTCTAACCTTAAAGGGGGGGTCCAGTCTGTCTTAAAACGGTACTCTCATACTCTGTACACTGAGAGCACTTTCATGGTTCATACTAGCAGCAAAGAGATCAACTTCAGTGTAAGTGATGGGGGACGAAATCCACAGTAAAAAGATCTCTGGAAGATACAGATTAAATTTGATGGAGCCATATTAGCTTCAGGTGATCAAACAGCTGCTTATTTCCACATCCACATCCTTCATGTGGAGTCCAGTCTTCTCTCTCTGTCAGCTGTGGTTCTGGTCTCCTCCACCTCCTGAGGGAAACATCTGGCTCTTTAGCTGCTAAATGCTGCACTACGTTCAGCAGCTGGTCTCTAGCTGTCGTTGGCAGGTAGTGTTCAGAGGCTTTCTACAGCCTTTTCTCTATGAGAGCACTGAGAGAAATTATTACATATACATTTCTGTGAAATATAATATTTAAGCTTCATGGATGCAGGCAAAGGTGCCACATCACACCGCAAGTCCAACTGAAATCACAGTCACGAATACTGTGAACATGTTTTTTAAATGTGTTGTTAATAGTTTTTATTATAAAAGGAAGGAAAAGGGTCAGAAATGAAACGTGTTGTGTAGCAGGCTGTTGAGTGGCTCATGTCTCTGCTTTACTAGGCGGCGCCATCACGACACCAAGGAAGACCAAATATAAATTTCTCCCTTTCTTAAATGAGAACACAGGAAGTGATTTAGTGGCAGAGAAGCAGAACAACAAATGATGAAGTTTTACAATTTTCAGATAATTGCAGATCATCGCTGTCAATCGACTAATGGATTAATGATAAACTGCATTGATAACCAGATGAGATGTGCAAGGATTTGTCTGATTGAGCTCATTTCAGACAGTGATTGATCGACCGCATCATACAGGAAATGCAGGAAATGATCAGAGCAGCATATCAAGACAAACAGCTGAGACAGCGCTGGTATAAGATTGGTACCCGGTTAATCGATTAGTAGATCGACAGAAAAATAATCTGCAACTTTTCTGACAACTGATTAAATGTTTCCTGCAGTGTTAACCACCAAGGAAACCCTGAACCACAACCCTCACTTTACAGGAATGTCCTCATTCTCGAAGGTTTTAAAACTCAAATTGGTCCTCATAAGGATAGACGCACAACAGTACACACACACACACACACACACACACACACACACACACACTGCTGCAGTGTCAAAGCAGAGTTCAGCTGGAAATGTTGGTGGTCTGTGAAGAGTTTCTTACTGGGCCAAGTTCTGCCTGCATGCTGCATTGCTGCACACACACACACACACACACACACACACACACACACACACACACACACACACACACACAGCCTTTGCAGCGTAGTAAACATGACGGTCAGTGAACGCAACACACACACGCACACACATAAATATACAACAATCAGGGGGCAGGACAGGCCGACTGGGGAACTAGTTCATTTGACCATTTAAAGCCCTGTATAATCTGAACATACCAGCTGACAATACTTCAGTACTCAAAGTACTACATCCTAGTAGTATTTCTAATATCACTTTAAAATACTTATGTAGTAACTTGTGATCTAGCTGTTGTATTTACACCTTGTGTATTATCTCAGCATTCATTTATCTATCACATAATAACATCTGTTCTTTTGGAGCTACTCAACAGTGACTTTCTGATATTTCTCTCATATGACATCTGTATTATATTATATCATATTATATTATATCATATTATATTATATCATATTATATAATATTATGTCATATTATCTTATATTATATTATATCATATTATATTATATCATATTATATCATATCATATTATATCATATTATATTATAGTATATCATATTATATCATATTATATTATATTATATCATATTATATTATATCATATTATATCATATTATATTATATTATATCATATTATATTATATCATATTATATCATATTATATTATATTATATTATATTATAGTATATCATATTATATTATATCATATTATATCATATTATATTATATTATATTATATCATATTATATTATATTATATTATATTATATTATAGTATATCATATTATATTATATCATATTATATCATATTATATTATATTATATTATAGTATATCATATTATATTATATCATATTATATCATATTATATTATATTATATTATAGTATATCATATTATATTATATCATATTATATCATATTATATTATATTATATTATAGTATATCATATTATATTATATCATATTATATTATATTATATCATATCATATTATATTATATTATAGTATATCATATTATATTATATCATATCATATTATATTATATCATATCATATTATATTATATTATAGTATATCATATTATATTATATTATATCATATTATATTATAGTATATCATATTATATCATATTATATTATATTATATTATGTCATATTATATTATATTATATCATATCATATTATATTATATTATATCATATTATATTATATCATATTATATCATATTATATTATATTATATCATATTATATTATATTATATTATATTATATTATATCATATTATATTATATAATATTATATTATAGTATATCATATTATGTCATATTATATTATATTATATCATATTATATCATATTATATTATATTATGTCATATTATATTATATTATATTATTATATTATATATTGTTCAGTTAACAAACTAACTCACTTCCTGTCTAGTTTTATTTGTCCAACAGTCTGTTTGCACTCATCTGTGAAAAAGAATTCAAAGCAGATCTACATGAAATACAACTTACATAACTGACTGACTCCTGTCAAACTAATTCAACTGTAAAATCAATTTAAAAAAAATAATGTATTTAAATCATTAAATTATAAAGTCCACCAAAAAACAGCAAAGCAAACGAAGGTCAGGGGCCTCTTCCAGGGGTCCCAGACAGACAACACTGTCAGGACACAACCAAGGCACCAGAACACTGCATGAAATCATACTTCATATTTTCTGCCTCACAGAAATCAGTGAGTGTTTTAACACACTCAGTGGGGCCCTTAGTGGGTCTGGGTCCTGGGTCCTGGGTCCTGGGTCCTGGGCCCCCCCCCCCCCCCCCCCCCCTCCATAAAGCCCGCTATTGATAACAATACAACACATATGAGTACACACTGTTTGACAATTTAACATCCGCTTACACACAAAAACACACATTATGGTATCACTTTGGACTACAGTACCCTGTGTACTCTCACTCAATGCAGTACTATGTGTACATATATTACAAGTGTGAATATTTACAGCTAACCAGTCTGCAGACGGACCCTCCAGCTGCCGTTAACGGAAAAATCCCTCGGTAGCTCAGAAACAAAAACAACCGTACCGCTCCGTCCGTGCGTCCGTCCTCCTCCGTGTCTGTCAGCGGGCCGTGCTGCTGTTGTTGTCGGTGTGATTACTGTCGGTGCGTCGGTGTGTCGGTGCTCGGTACCGCCGGGGCCTCCTCTCTCTGTCTCTCCGGTTCCCCGCCTCCTCGCTCTCCCTCCTCGGTGCGACCCTCCGCCAGCCCCGCCGCCATCAGCGCCAGCGGCACGTCAAGCCCGCGCGGCACGAGACCGCACACTTCCGGCTTGTCGCTTATTCGGATTTCAAAGTAAAAGCACGTTCCGAACTGAAAGGTGCCAGCCTTTCATTTTCTCATAAAGTCTTATATAACTGTGCTTAACAAATGTATTAGACCCCCACCCAGTGTCAGGTGTTTGCCCCCGCTGCCCTACATTAACAGTACTGCTGATGACCAAAATATCTGATGTGTCTGTGATGGTTAATCCACCAGTATGTGCAAGCCAAGCTCTTTAATCAAAATGATTAAATCTTTAATGCTAGAATATAATTATTGTTGTTATACATGAATTCTCAGATTTAGTTTTACTAAACCTAACCCTAGAAACAAATAGTAAAGCACATTATTATTTTTTGATTGAGATGCCAGATCACAGTTATTTACTTGCATTCCTGAACAGAAACATTTGTTTTGTGGTTGTAAGAATGCAAACTGTCATCAAAGGAGGTCGAACAGAATATTCAGATTTCTGGTTAATATATATGAATAAGGACTATTTATTTGTTCCAGTTTGTTATTTGCCTAATAAATAACAATACAATTTTTAGTTTGACACAAGTTTTTGACAGATTTCTAAAATATTTGTGTTTTGTCATTTTCATGACAGGTGGTGTAATAAATTTGTTAAGCACTGTATATATGAACATTAATATCACATGACGGACTATTTATGTTCCATATATGGGACGTTTTGATCCAACATCTGTTCTTCACATATTAAAAACTATATGTGCCAATAAGGCATTCATGTATTTATAATATGTTGTTGAAATATTCTGAGCAAATTATATCCAAATATTAAAACTCAAATTAAATATTTGAAGAGTTTGTGGAAGTGCAAAGAATGCCGAAATAAATACTTTAACAAGTTACTTCATATACGTCCAGAAGGTGGTTTATGCACAGTTTGTCCATGTACATATACACAGTTCAGTATACAACCTGCTGAGGCTGACAGTAATGGATAATATGTTCATGTAATTGCACAATTTGTATATCAAACTGTAACTACATGTATATATCACTCCAGCAGTACAGCAGATGTTTTGGTTGTGGATTTTCTTCCTCCCCAGCTGCACCTTGGTCTTTATTAATGGATGTTTTCATCGTACAAACAACTTGGTACTTTAAACTGTACATAAGTACACGAGTAAATGTGCTTGGTCACCTTCTAACTCTGAGGAGATGTAACGTCTCCGCAAACTTTTATTTTGTAAAGAAGACGAGACCCGTACTTAGACCGGAAGTTCCCCGTGTGCTTGTTTGTTCACACTCGACAGCTCCGCCATTACAGCCACCAGCCGGTAACGGCAGCGAGTCCTGCAGTGAAGCATCATCATCATCAGTCGGTGAAATAACACACAATAAACTGTGTTCTGCTAATTATATTTCATTATTCTCACGCTGATGATCGCAGCTTTAATAAACACGTTTCATATCGAAACATCGATCAGAAGAAGGATCAATATGAAGCAAACGGAGGGCACAAACTGCCCACGCGCCCATTTTAACGTAGTATTGATAATAAATCGTAGTAGTGATCATCACAAAAAGAGGGATTATAGATTCTCATGGCGGACGCACTGGCCTCTGATTGGCCCGAGGTGACGGGCTGCAGGCCAATCAGAGTGCCCGCTGCGGGAGGCTGCCGCTCCTAGCAACAAGAGGGCACTCTGGAAAACAGCTGGAAAACAGCTGGAAAACAGAGTCTTTTAACCTTTGACCTTCATTATATATACTGAGAATACTTACAGACCTTTACTTTGACTTGTAGTGGAGTACTTTCACAGTGTGGTATTAGTACTTTTACTGAAGTAGAGGATCTGAGTACTTTAATTTGAATACAGCTAATTTAATCTTCTTTAAATGCTGTTTGGCTAATTTGTTCTATAATAAACACAGTGTGTGACAGATCAGATCAATGTAGAGGAATAATAAGTACAATATTTGCCTCTCCATTGAAGTGAAGTAGAAGTATAAAGTAGTATCAAGTACACATGTACCTCAAAATTGTACTTGAGTAAATGTACTTCCTCTTTATAGCAATCTCCCAGTGAAGGACATCTTTAGAAATCTGAAATATAAGTATCTTTCTGTCTGTAAGTATATAAAATATTTAGTTTTGTTTATTATTATTTGGTGCTGCCCCCGCAGTGACACACGGGTATACTGCCCTCCACTGGCAGAGAGCAGTAACTGCATGAATCTGGCAGTCGGGAGAGACCGTGAAGCCCGGACTGGCCCAGTTTGGTCCAAAATAATTAATTAATTAACTGTAGAGAGAATTCAGCCTGGCAGAAGGAGGACATGGTTTATCTTATTTATTTATTTATTTGTTTGTTTTTCTAGAGACCAATCAGCATTCAGATGATCTAATGACATGAATCTACACACTCCGGAAGAAGAAGAAGAAGAAGAAGAAGAAGAAGAAGAAGAAGAAGAAGTAACAGGATTAGATAGTAAGATATAGCGTTTTTTAATTAATTAATTAATTAATTAATTATTTTCTTTTTTCTTACTGCTTAATTTCTTTGATGTAACAAGAAGTACGTAAAACCCTGACGCTTCACACTCCAGAACAGTAGGTGGCGGTATGCAGCTGTTCACGTTGGTTTGCGAGCCGTCATTAAATCAGAGAAGAAGAGAGAGGAGGAAGTATTAAAGCATCATGGCGGACGGCCGTCTGAAGAGAGACTGAGGAGGGGATAAAGGAGGATAAAGGAGGTAATGTGCTGGTTTTACCGGCTGTCTCTGAATCCGGTAGTTAATGAAGCTGTTCGGGTCTGAGCCGCTACAGTTCCGGATCCAGCCGTCTGAAGGAGAAACGGGAGGTTTACGGAGCTGCTAGCTTAGCTTAGCTGTTAGCCGTTAACGACAACAACAGTTGAAAAAGTCACGAGAGCTTTCAGACAAAAGACAGAAGTTTGTGAGCTCCTGACCGACATCTGTGACGTCACGGCTGAAGTTGCGTGAAGTCCGTCTGCTGCTGAGGAGGCGACATGACGTCCTCACAAGAGGTGAGTAACACTAACAGCTGTTCATCTGAGGGAGTTTCTTCTGTTTATGGTTATCAGCTGATTAGAGTGCAACATTCAGGGAATGTTCAGACTTTCTTTTGAACGGTTCTTTGATCAGACATAGCTGTAAAACAAAAAAATCAACAGTTTAGTTGAGTTGAACTTAAATTAAATGAGTTGAGTTAGCGAGCTAACAAGTTAACTGGTGACAACTCATCTATAAAAGTACAGGTTTACCATAAAGAATGAATGGAAATAGATTCTCGATCAAGCTACATCCCACATGGTGACCCACCCAACTGTGACATCACTGCTGGGCGCGGTTTTAAAGTTTAAACCAGAAGAAGAAGGCAGCCACTTACATTTGTCTTTGTGTCACCCTAGAAACCGGGAGCCTCTAAGAGACCCCGACCTCACCGCTGCCAGCAGTGTGACAAAGCTTTCACATCAACACACCACCTGAAGGATCATCAGAGCGTCCACACTGGAGAGAGACCGTACAGCTGTGACCAGTGTGGGAAAGCTTTCACTCAGTTAAGCAGTTTAAGAACTCACCAGCGCATCCACACCGGAGAGAAACCGTACCACTGTGACCAGTGTGGGAAAGCTTTCACTCAGTCCAGCACGTTAAAGCTGCACCAGCGCAGACACTTGGGGGAGAAACCATACAGCTGTGAACACTGTGGGAAGAGCTTCACTGACTCATTTTCATGCCAACAACACAAACACGTCCACAGTGCTGACAAACCGTTCCAGTGTCGGCTCTGCTCCAAAACCTTCCTCTCGCAGTCGAATCTGACCAGACATCAGCGCCTCCACACCGGAGAGAGACTCTACCCCTGTGAGCTGTGTGGGAGGAGTTTCAATCACTACTCTTCATACACCGTCCACCAGCGGATCCACAGCGGGGAGAGACCCTACCAGTGTCGCTTCTGCGCTAAAGCCTTCACCTCATCGACCAACCACTCCGAACACGAGCGCGTCCACACCGGGGAGAAACCGTACAGCTGCGACCAGTGTGGGAAGAGCTTCAGTCACATCACCACCTGCCTGCTGCACAAGCGCATCCACAGCGGAGAGAAACCGTACCAGTGTCAGCACTGCAGCAAAAGCTTCATCACGTCGTCCAACCTGGCGAGACACGTGCGGACGCACACCGGAGAGAAACCATACTGGTGTGACCGCTGTAAGAAACATTTCACCTTCTCCAACCAGCTGAAGAGACACCGCTGCCTCTCTGGTCGCAGTGCTGACAGATAGGGATCACATGTAGTCTACACAGTTTTTCTACTTCACAGTATAACTATGTTTGTGAATAATAATACGTTCAAAACAGTGTGACACTTTTATATCACTCTATTTTACAGGTTCTTCATTTTCTGGAAGGAAAGAAAGTCATCTAGTTCTAATTATTAGGATTAGTGGATTAATGAATGAAAGGAAAATGTTAAACATG
>NC_092202.1:762500-767500 GCF_043641665.1 Enoplosus armatus | reverse complement strand
TGTGTGTGTGTGTGTGTCTCACCCTCTCCAGAGAGTGTGTCGTCAAGGTAACCTGCGTGTGTCTCCAACCGTGTCCACCTGTCCTGCTCCAGAGGGCGGGGCTATACCTGCAACAGCCAATCCAGAAGAAGCCCTCACAGATGATTCCAGCATCACTGTATTGTTTACTTGATATTATTTGCAGTGAAATATATTCATTAGATATTCAATATATCTAATATATATTGAATTGGCTCCGGTACCTCTGGTCTCGTCCCTTCTTCCTGATGAACAGCTGCAGCACGCCCACATGATGCCCCGTCAGCCAATGGGAGAAGGAGAAACACAGATCGCCGTGGCTCCAGGGCGGGACTATCTGGACGGCCAATCGAGCACCGCGGATACTCCTTTGTCCCGCCTTCAGCTCCGGGACGGACAGGTACCGCCCACCTGTGAGACAAAGGTCCTCAACAATGTAGTTCAAGTTCTTGTTTGTGTTAATAACATAAAATATTATTTATCGATTGATCTGTAAAACATCAGAAAACTGAAGAGAGAGCGTTCACAATCACAAAGAGAACGTTGGTTTATTATTTAATGCTGAGTACTGTGTACAAATATTTGTATAACTTGACTATTTATTTCCAGCACGAGCAGAGACATTTCTGTATATGTGTGCAGTCACAGGACATTATGAACAGGTTTAGGATCC
The DNA here is from genome assembly GCF_043641665.1 of Enoplosus armatus. NCBI lineage: Eukaryota > Metazoa > Chordata > Actinopteri > Centrarchiformes > Enoplosidae > Enoplosus > Enoplosus armatus. The sequence continues at coordinate 766,809 of NC_092202.1, read as the reverse complement.
TGTGTCTGACTCTCATATAAATATTAGAGCTGAAACACACGACAGTCGACTTGCAGGTAGATTCTGCACCTAATATTTATTTAATAACAACAAAATAACATTGATAAGCAATATTTAGCATGTGTCTATCAAAACAGTTCTAATGCATGTTTGGTACCTGCAGGGCTGTGAGCAGCCTCCCAGTGAAGGTCTCCGTCTGTGTCCGACATCCAGTCACACAGTCCGTGATCGAAGGTACAGAGGAGCAACCCGGCCTCTGCAGCGCGCACACACACACACACACACACACCTTCATGTTGTTGTTTACATGTTGAAGTAAAACAGGACTCTGGTTCCTGGTAGTCAGGATTAATGCTGTGTATCGAACTTCAATGGTTTTTTAGTACATTTTAGACTGAAATGTGTCGGAGCATCGGCTGTCTGCTCAGATTCAGAATCATGTAGTTTTATTCTCTCCTCAGGTCATTTTACCAGTTCAGCCTGTATTTATATTCACACAAACTTCTTGTTTATTAAACATTTGGCAACTTTGGCTTCTTTTGTTCTGTGAAAACTAAAAAGGTTTATAGTTTTATAGTTATCCTATCACATATCATTATCCTCATAAAGCCACTCAGAAATCTGCCTGCAGAACTTCACTGAGAATCTTCACGTTTTAAAGTTTTCTTCACTTTGGAAACAAACACACTCACCGGGATCATCGCTGGCGTCCTCGGCTGTGTTTCCCAGCTCGATGTCAAACTCCCACACCTGGGTGTGACTGGGATGTCGAGGGACTGCGACACACACACACACACACACGATAAATGACAACGAAGGCTGCAAATTATTTGCAATATCGATTAATCAGTCGATTACTTCCTCAATCGACTGATTAATCGATTAATCGTTGCAGTTCTAGTGTGTGTGTGTGTGTGTGTGTGTGTGTGTGTGTGTGTGTGCGCGTCCTCACTGTGCACGTCTCCTCTCTGTCTGTGTGTCACCTCCTTACTGATCCTGTTGTTCACTGTGGTCGTTACCAGGGAGGTGGGCATCATGGTTGTCAGGGCAACCGTGGTGGCTGTTGTTGGTGCCACTGGAGTAGTCGTTGGAGTAGTCGTAGTAGTAGCTGGAGTAGTCGTTGGAGTAGTCGTAGTAGTAGCTGGAGTAGTCGTTGGAGTAGTCGTAGTAGTAGCTGGAGTAGTCGTAGTAGTAACTGGAGTAGTCGTAGTAGTAACTGGAGTAGTCGTTGGAGTAGTCGTAGTAGTAGCTGGAGTAGTCGTTGGAGTAGTCGTAGTAGTAACTGGAGTAGTCGTTGGAGTAGTCGTAGTAGTAGCTGGAGTAGTCGTTGGAGTAGTCGTAGTAGTAGCTGGAGTAGTCGTAGTAGTAACTGGAGTAGTCGTAGTAGTAACTGGAGTAGTCGTTGGAGTAGTCGTAGTAGTAGCTGGAGTAGTCGTTGGAGTAGTCGTAGTAGTAGCTGGAGTAGTTGTAGTAGTAACTGGAGTAGTCGTTGGAGTAGTCGTAGTAGTAGCTGGAGTAGTCGTTGGAGTAGTCGTAGTAGTAGCTGGAGTAGTCGTTGGAGTAGTCGTAGTAGTAGCTGGAGTAGTCGTAGTAGTAACTGGAGTAGTCGTTGGAGTAGTCATAGTAGTAGCTGGAGTAGTCGTAGTAGTAGCTGGAGTAGTCGTTGGAGTAGTCGTAGTAGTAGCTGAAGTAGTCGTTGTAGTAGTAGCTGGAGTAGTCATAGTAGTAGCTGGAGTAGTCGTTGGAGTAGTCGTAGTAGTAGCTGGAGTAGTTGTAGTAGTCGTTGGAGTAGTCGTAGTAGTAGCTGGAGTAGTCGTTGGAGTAGTTGTAGTCGTAGCTGGAGTAGTCGTTGGAGTAACTGGAGTAGTCGTTGGAGTAGTAGTATCCAGTTCAGTCGTAGGCTCAGGGGTGGTAGTAGTAGTAGTAGCAGTAGTAGTAGGAGCGGTGGTGGTGGGAGTTGTAGTTCTCGGCCTCTGTGGCTCCACGGTGACTTTGAGGACAGCTGGGAGAGAACAGACACCATGACGTGTTTCCATCACAACATACGAAGCTCTACTTCCACTGTTCAGAGTTTGGACCCCCATCACCTCGCGGTCAGCGTTAACACACAACCAAACTGACGGAGACTGAGTCCTGCTGGTTTTACTGTTTCAAAGGTCATCCATTTTGTCACCTACATGATACCAGTTTGCATCGTCGGTACATGTAGTACATGTACTACATGTACTACATGTACTCTATAGTGAGCAGTGAACACTGTGACACCATTATTCTGTTGCCAATCTGACAGACAACAAGCTAATAAACTAAAATAAAACAAAATATTGAACTAATATTGTTTTTATAGCGGATCACGTCTGTGCAGAGTTTAGCTTCTAACTGACAGCTCATTGGTTAACACTAATGAACGAGTTACCTTTACAGCTGCCGTCTTTACAGCTGCACTTCGGAGAGGCTGGATTCAGAGAACAGAACGGCCGAGTGTCCTTATCTGGTCACACAGAGAGAGAGATGATGAAGAGTGAGATCCTGGATGGAGGCGTGGAGGTCTGTAGAGACCACAGAGGGAACCGGAGCCGAGTCAACTTCAGGTCTCCCCCGGCAACACACAGGTGACATCATCATCGGTCAAACATCAAACAAGTTGAAAAGATTCTGAGACTGGAACAGACCCGGTCCAGCTGAGCCAGACTGGAACAGACCCGGTCCAGCTGAGCCAGACTGGAACAGACCCGGTCCAGCAGCTCTACAGTTGAGTGTAACACACACAGCCTCACCGATGCAGCTGTAACGTCCGTTGATGTACGTGAGTTTGAAGCCGAGGTGACATTTACACACGAAGCTCCCAAACGTGTTCACACACTTCCTGCGGCGAGGACACACACCTCCGCCCAACACACACTCGTCGACGTCTGCAGAGAGAGACAGGATGAACTACATCTACGTCAGCATTGTATCACCCAGCGGCAGAGAAACACTCGCACTGACCGACACAGGTGCGTCTGTCTGGTCCCAGCCGTAACCCTGGAGACGGACAGGTGCATCGGACCGCCCCCTTGATGACCTCACAGCCGTACTGACAGTTGGCGTGGTAACAGGTTCGAGCATCTGCAAGTACGAACACACACATCAGTCAGCCTCGCGGTCGGCGATCTCTGCGCTTTCAAGCTGTTTCTTAAAAGACGACACGGAGTGAGAGACGACACGTGTGTCTGCGGTCAGACGTGCAGATTAAGACAGATTAAGACAGATTAAGGCAGATTTTTTATAGGATAGAGATTTTAGATAGAGAGATGGATAAAAAGCTGTTTCAGCCCAATAAAGACCCCTTTCAGGTCTGAATCACTTTTCTACGTGAAGGTGTGATGAAGCAATATGAAGAATAATAACCATGCTGACGTTAGCTTGGTGTGTGTGTGTGTGTCTGTCTGTCTGTGTGTGTGTGTGTGTGTGTGTGACTGTCTGTCTGTCTGTCTGTGTGTGTGTGTGTGTGTGTGTGAACTCACTCCTGCAGCTGCCGTCCGGCTGCTGTGTGTATCCATCCAGACAGTAACACTTGTAGCTGCCCAGTGTGTTCATGCAGCGATGCTTACAGGGCCGAGGCTTCACACCACACTCATTCAGGTCTGACACACACACACACACACAGACACACACACAGACACACACACACACAGACACACACACACAGACACACACACACACACACACAGACACACACACACACACACACACACACAGACACACACACACACAGACACACACACAGATACACACACACACACACACACACACACACACACAGACACACAGACACACACACACACACAGACACACACACACACACAGACACACACACACAGACACACACACACACAGACACACAGACACACACACAGACACACAGACACACACACACACACAGACACACACACACACAGACACACACACACACACAGACACACACACACAGACACACACACACACAGACACACAGACACACACACAGACACACACAGATACACACACACACACAGACACACACACAGACACACACACACACAGACACACACACACACAGATACACACACACACAGACACACACACAGACACACACACACACAGACACACACACACACAGACACACACACAGACACACACACACACACAGACACACACACAGACACACACACACACACACACACAGACACACACACACACACACACACAGATACACACAGACACACACACACACACACACACAGATACACACAGACACACACACACACAGACACACACACACACACAC